>NW_004797354.1:928878-931179 GCF_000002075.1 Aplysia californica | reverse complement strand
GTAATCCCTATGTCGCCCTAGCAGTGAAGGGGTTAAGACCTCACACTCTCACATTGTTCTAGTTGTTTTAGTCGTTCGTTTGTTTGTGGTTGTTTTTTGGGGGTTTTGCTAATTGGAGGTTGTTCTTTTGTTGCCGTTTTGTTGTTTGTTTGTTTTTAAAAAATTTAATAGAACATGTCAACAGGATTCTTAGGTTAGGATACCTTGGAGAGACAATAGCTTACATTTACACGGATTTTCCTCATTTCACACACGTTGGTTTGGGTAATCAGTGATAGATAGCGAAGGGTCTTGTTAATTTGTTAGTATTGAGCACTTCATCAAACCAACAGCGTCGTGGGTTCGCTGAGATAATAATCATATTATTATGGATTGTTAAACGCTTTGAGCTCGCCGTTGAGTGGGGCTAAATTGCTACACAAACACTATTCACTATCTGTTACCATTATGATTCACAAAAGTTCAGTACAAAAATACGAAGATAAAACAAATTGTTTTTGATAAGGACTTTGGATTTATGTAAACGCCTTATATTTATTTTCTTGCTTTTGTTTGTCTGTTGTTGTTTTTCAAGGGGTTGTTTTTTTATTTGCTCTTTTGTTTCTGTTCTGTTTTGTTTTTGTTTGTTTCTCTTATGGGCACCATAGATAATGGTCACTCTGAATGTGCGTACTAAGTCAAGTTCTGAATGGAAGGCTAACGTTCATTTTAACCTAAGCTTAAAATCAAGGAAAACCTTTAATCTTGTTCAGTCCACTAAGCTACAGATGAGCCACTAATTGGCCTTAGGCAGGAATTGCAGCGATTTGGGTAGCAATTCTAAAGCCGTATAACCCTTCTTTTTTAGTTCACACTGACAGAAAAACAAACTATTAAAGTTTGCAATTGCTTTTAAGTGAATTCATTTGCATTTTCAGTTCACATAATATCAATACTAATCAGCAGGAAGACGAAAGACTGTTAATGCTCTAAAATAATTTAGTATCATTCTATAATCACACATGAATAATCTGGTCTCTCTAAGTTTTATTCTTATTTGACATCGATGTTGTTTTCGTTGTTGTCAAGAATGATTTTGTTTTATTGAAGCTGTTGCAATAGTTGATACGGTTGTAGTAGTTCATTTAGTTGTTTTCACTATTTTTGGCTATTTCCGAAGCCCACAAGTTACGTACATCCACAAGTGGAAGGGAGATTTTGAATGCTCAAAATGTGTTTAAATAAACTTTTCTCTGCCAGAATTTGTCTCTTTGGCCATAGTAGAAGCCACATGTCATCTCAACCTTTTATTCTTCTATTTAGATGAAATCTATTCTGCTCTGAGGATTGATCATCAAAAACTTACTGTTATTATTATTATTATTATTGGTGTTGTTGTTGTTTCTGTTATTTGCCAACATGTATTGCTGTTAAAGGTTTTTCTTTTCCCTCTGATTTCACTGCAGAGGTTGCAAGATGCTTCTTGGATATGTGCATTTGCAATTATTATTGGTTTTGTTCTTATTAAGAATATTATTTTTAAAAACAGTTTGTTAAAAAGCCTAAAATAATACAGATAAATCAGTTATCTTTGGTGATGCCTAAAAAGTCTTTATACCGAGTGAAACTAGCATGCAAAAGCAAGATCGTGACACAATAATCACAATAATTATTATCATAGGGAGACAGAACAAGACGCGTTCCCGTTCAGGGCGCGCCAGAGACATTTACAAAAATCAATGCTCTCCGAACGGTGTGGAGAAGATGACAGAGACGGTGGAAGGCAGAACATTGACAGTTTCTGTAGCTCGTGAGCACATCGATGCGTGTGTAGTGTACGTGTCTCTGCTTTGTGTTGAGCTGCAGGGTGTGCTGGTTAGTTTACTTTTAGTAAAAGTTTTACGCAATTTGAAACAGACTAAGGTAATATAATTTCCGAATATTACAGGTGATGCGAGAGAGTGACAAACGTAAAAAAGAGGAGAGGTAAGGGCGATAGATGTTTGATAGGAAACAAGGAGCAAACTACATCAAAGCACCGCCAACCACCCGCCTGTGCAGTTTAAAAAGTGAGTTTATTGTATCTTTTTTTGGATTGAGATTGGAGCTTTTAAGTAATGTCCGTTGTTCTTGATCTTATTGTTATTTAATATGGTGGTTTTGCTGTTGTTGTGGTGGTTCTTATTGTTGTTGTTGTTGTTGTTGTTGTTGTTGCTGTTGTTGTTGCTTTTCTTCTTCTTCTTCTTCTTCTTCTTCTTTTTCTTCTTCTTCTTCTTCTTCTTCTTCTTCTTCTTCTTCTTCTTCTTCTTCTTCTTCTTCTTC
>NW_004797354.1:920637-927826 GCF_000002075.1 Aplysia californica | reverse complement strand
TCATCATCATCATCATCATCATCATCATCATCATCATCATCATCATCATCATCATCATCATCATCATCATCATCATCATCATCATCATCACAGTTGCGAGCGCGTAAAACCCCATACTACTACTACATCATCATCACCACCACAGACCAAACAATTCCATCTTTTTGGGGTTTTTTCTCTTGAAGCACAACAATTTGTGCCATGTCGGTCCATTTTTACGCAACTTATAAATAAATGTCGACATCAAATCAAGGCACGAGACACTAAAAAGTTGGGTTGTTTTTATTTCTTTTGAAGTTGTCGATGGTATTGTGATTCCCCTCTGGAGCTGTCACCATTTCCGACGGTACTGAACTTGTCCCTGTCGTATAGCTGCTCAACTCTCTATGCCACTGATTACATTGTGCTGGTGTAGACACTTTACAAACCTAAAGAAATATGTGAGGCAGCGTGGTGGAATCAGGCTCTCGTCAATTTTTGGGCATGTAAAGTTATTAGTATCATCTTAAAGTTTGTTCACTTGTCTATATTTGGATGAAAAAAATTGCCATTTATCTTGAATACAAGTTGAGATATTTTGCAAATGAAGAAGGTTGGGGTCACCTATTTTCAGAGGTAAAATGAGTGAGAAAATGGACACCAAAGATTAGTTATTTCCTTAGCTTAAAAGTTCATGGTAACTGAAAATGTACATTTTTTGTGCCTTTAATCAACGTTTTAAAGAAATGTCCACACAGAAATGAGTTCTTGAATGGGCATGAATGGTGTTGAGTCAAAAAAACAAAAATTTGATAACAATTCACAAATCAGCGGAATAATGCTAGTTTTTTCACTTTAATTATTTTGACGAGAGCCTGATTCCACCACGCTGCCTCGCATATTGTAAATCGTTTATTAGGAAGCAGGTTATTTTGACCCTGCCTACCGGGGCCCACGGACGGAGGTATACAAAAAAAATTCTCTCCTCACGGCAATCGAATCCACGTCTTCCTCATGGGATGTCAAGCACAGACTGTGGCGTCACTAAGAACTCTGCTATAGCCATTATCTTACAATAATTATCACCGTTGAGATATTCTGACAGCAGAGCTCGCGTCTAAAGAGGTCACTTTTAAGGATAGGCAGGCTAACCGAGATGTTGTTGGTTTCCAGAAACCGTGACCTACACAAAAAAATGGACTTTGCCCTATGTATAGGGAAAGTTTGGTTTCACTGGTGTGTATATTAATTTGTTTTGTTATAGAGAAAACTCTCCTTGATTTAAAATAAACAACTGAACATGGGGCACTTTACCTTCGATTTTCTCAAAACAGCATTTTTCGGGATAGCCTCCTTGTGCTTAAAAGCGACCAACTATCGCCGCTGAGATTTGACAGTGACAGCAGAGCTCGTGTCTAAATTAGGCTCTAACTCTAAGGGCATACTGGACAATGTGTTCAAAAGTGCTGTTCAACCATACAGATCATTATTAATACTAGGAGGTCCCGCCCCTTAAATAACCTAATAGTGTTGATAGGGGAGTTAAACTCATACCATTTTCACCATTTCTTCTTCTTCTTCTTCTTCTTCTTCTTCTTCTTCTTCTTCTTCTTCTTCTTCTCCATCTACACCTACACCTCCTCCTCCTCCTTCTTCTATGAGCGCTCCAAACCCGCTGAGAGAAGACGGACGAAGGCGTGAGATCGAAACCGGGTATTCCCATAAACCTAATAACTGAACTCGAAATATCCTTCGGCGCAGTCGGCACTCTGCAGTGAATATACAATGTCGAAGCAAATGATGGCGATCGCTACAAAAGGACTGAATTTAACTTAACATAGGCTTTTTTCTTACACAGTTTATCTAAATGAAAATACAATAGTGCAACACTACGTTTCAATTTATGGGTACTGACAAAGTTTCATATTTTTTGATCCGGTAGTTTCTGAGAATATACTGTTCGCAAAATTTGGCCTTCGCTCCATTAGTAGAAAAGATTGTAGGCCGGGGTTTTTCGCGCGATACATGAATTCACGCTTTTCGCTATGTTATCTCAAGAAATTCACAACAATGTAGGAAATTCACGAATTCAAATCGTTATCAAAATGTTCATGTGTTATTTGAAGCTTCTTTCTATTATATTCCCTCTTTAATTTAACAAATCCGTCCTATAGTTTCCTAATTATCCTCTACCTCTATAATCTGTATTCTTTCTCCCTTTCTCCATCTCTCTCCTCTCTCTCTCTCTCTCTTTCTCTTTCTCTTTCTCTCTCTCTCTCTCTCTCTCTCTCTCTCTCTCTCTCTCTCTCTCTCTCTCTCTTTCTCTATGTCTTTCTTCTCTCATGGATTTTCTGTCACAGTGATTTACATCAAAACCTCAGAACGGGAGTTAATACAATCCTCTCTGACACCACAGACAGGTATGACAACAAGGGGAGTCAAGGGTAAACTCCTCAGTCACAGGACAAGGGGCTTTATTTCCTTCGCTTTCTTTTTTTCCCCTCTGTTGTTTCTGATCGTCTGCCTTGTTTTTTTCTTGTCCAAAATGAGGGTTATCGTGTCCATGTGCTCGGTTCGCGAAACATATACGATAACGCGCAAATATTCGCAATGATATTAATATTTACAAACGTTTACAATAAGCTTCCTCGTATTTACAAAGGTCTATCGACATTTTTGGCCGTTTTGAGTTACTAAGACCATGGGGAAAAACTTCTCTGTATGCTCTATCAAAATAGTTGGATTATTCGGAGTCGTTGTCAAGATATTCAAAGAATTGCATTCTAAAAAGCTTGACATACTATGAAACTAAAAAAAAAAATTGACGTCAAATTTCTCAAAACTAGGCATTGAGCAGATAGAGGGTTGCAATTCTAAGGTGGTGAATAGTCGACCGCAGTGCTTGTTTTACCTGAGGGATATATACCACAGGTGGGCGAAATTGTAATTTTGGTGGGCGGTGGGGATTACTCAGATAATGGCAGGCATTATTTAATTTCCCGTGTCGAAATATCTGGTGGTAGACGGTTGGAAAAATGCTATCCTCGTAAAGGTGGCAAAAGTAGGCGCTGGCCATAAAAAGGTTCACAAATACTGTTCCTTTTATATTATTAGCGCCTACCGACTATTATTATCCCAGCAGTCCCCTGGACACTAATAACCATTATTAATTATCTCGGCTTTCCGGAAAGCATACAGTGCAAGCAGCCGATTAATGCAGTAATTTTCATCTCAAAGAAGGCTAGGGCTCAGTTGGTATACTGTCTTCTATGGTATAGCAGTTGAGCGCTTCACCGCAGGACGAAAAAGACGTGAGTTCGATCCCCTTATGGGAATGCTATTAAATCTCATTGAGTATCTCCCGGTGTTAACTAGGATACTGTATCCCTCTCAACCCGTGGTGCCCTGAGATGCAGGGTTAAAGTAGCCCTCCTTTTGAAAGATCTACATTGTGCCGATGGGGGCGTATAACACCAATATCTTCAACTATAGCTCTACAGAAAGAAAAAGAATGAACAAAGCCAAAAGCAAGAACAAAATAAGTACCAAAACAAAATCGAAAGACAGCAACAGCACATATCAAAATCAAACAAAAACTTAAACAAAAAAAAACACAAAACAAAACAAAACAAATCCAATAAAACTCAGTGTAAATCAAAGGACGGTATGGCAAATTAACCAGGGAGTGTCCACAGAATGCCAGGCGTGTCAGGTGGGTGCTCTTCTCTAGCTCTGAAAATAGTACGCATTAGTATAACCTTTCCATTTCATGGAACAATACACTCTTTTGTGAAGATGTACTGGGAAGTAAGAGCCTCCTTATTAAGCTCTAGATTCTCTCCCCCGAATCTGACCTTTGCCCTCTGTGTCTGCTAATGGGCTGGCCGGTTGTGAACAACAGTTTTACAGCAACAAAGTATATTCTAATCTTTATCACCTCCTTTTTAAAGAAACTCAATTTGTATGATTTCTCAGGGAACTCACCTTGACCTCGAAGGACAGATTGTGACCTTTGTTGGACTGACCTCGACCCCGTGGGAACATGGCCTGCTCAGAGTCGACACGCACCTGTTTGAAACTGACAATTGCTTTCATCAACCTGCCCATTATCGTAAGTACAACGAAATGTTTTGTGAGGAAAGAATGACGTCATTTTAGGGCCACTCCGCCAGCTCAGCTTTTGGTATCATTCTGGATTACAGAGCGGACGGCCTTGGTTCAAATACTCGACCACAATTGTGTAACGCCACCATCTTTTGTATAAATGCCCCCCCCCCCCCAAAGTGCTGTCGTTATCGTGTGCAATGAGGCGGGACAAGCGCTTCTCTTAACCTACCCACATCGCCATGGTCGGCCTGGCGGGACTTACTGTACAACGCCCAGTAGATTTCAAGAATCACCAAGGTACATTCTGTGTATCGGCAAGTGAACACTTTATCGGAGCACATAACGTCCCATGTTTTTCATGTGTTTGAACGCCTGTGGTCTACTGGACCTAAATCTCACCAGACCCCCCCCCCCCTTTTTCCACCAATCCAAACCCAGTAACATTTCTCTCTCATACCCTCCACTGATACGACACTTATATAAGTTTTCTCGTTCGGGAATCGAATCGGGTCACCTGTGTGCAACCAAAGAGTCTACATAACAAGAGGGGCCACTTCTCTCTTTGAGCCAATTAAAAAAGTGTCCTCAAAATTCGGTGGCACCCTTTTCGCCAATGCGCACCCTTTGCGAACAGAGTTACCCTACTTGAGTTTAAAAATCAAAGTGAAACTAGCAAGTTTTTGAAAAATTTCGGGAGAACGCTTTTTCAAAAATGGTTACGCTGAGAAAAAACCTCTTCCGGAGGAAAGGGTGATTGTTTTCTTCGTTTAATTTGACTTCAGCATGAAAGGCGAGAGGTCATTAAAATAAATAAAACCTAAAACTCCGCACTGAACGAACCCGAACTGCTGATGAGCAGCAGTCGATCTGCGCACGCAAGGAGGTGCTATTCCTATTCTTCTTCAGGAAAAACGAAAGAGAGCTTCAAAACAGACTGCAGCGCCATCTGAAGCAAAGAGCGAACTTCCGGTGGACACTTTTTTGGCTGAGTGGCCCATCTTGTTATGTACTATCTTTGGTGTAACGGCACAGTGCGTAATCATTACATCACAGAAGCCGGCTCGCTAAACGTACTGAAACTCTAAATGATTGGATGGAAATGAAGGAGGGATGGGGGTGGAGGGAGGCATTTTATAAGACCTTCCTCTGAAGTCAAATGAACTGTTTTTAGAGACATAAAAAAATCTCCAGAAACTCCTGACAGTGTAGCATTTCCACATCCACGAACCCTACGACATACTATTTTGAAATCACCCATTCCCCCTTCCCCCCACCCCTCTCTCTCTCTCTCTCTCTCTCTCTCTCTCTCTCTCTCTCTCTCTCTCTCGCTCTCTCTCTCTATCGCTCTCTCTCTCTATCGCTCTCTCTCTATCGCTCTCTCTCTCTCTGTATGTGTGTGTGTGTGTGTGTGTGTGTGTGTGTGTGTGTGTGTGTGTGTGTGTGTGTGTGTGTGTGTGCGTGTGTGTGTGTGTTCCCTCCTTCTATTATCTATTTTTGGTGGCCGAATTTTGCTATTCAAAAGGCTTTTTAATGGCTGCATCGATCGACATGCGGTTGTCGCCAAAAGATTCTTTAAAATATTCTCCAGATCATGACGCCCTTCGTTTTTTCAGTTTTGAAACAGTTTAGCTGCAAAAAGCTAAATTTATTTATTTCACCGATCGGTTTTGTAGGCCGGCGCTTCTGTCTCTGTAATTTTAGAAAATCGGGTTTGGAAGGGATATTTCGCTAGGCGCTTTTTTTTGGTTGAAAGTATAGATCTAGAGTCTAGATCTAGACCTTCCAATTTTTTGCATCTCTCAAGATTTAATGCTCCATTCCAGTAGAGTGTAAATATAATAGGCAAATGACTTTCAGTTGATGTTTATGCACCGGTCATTCCTTTAATCGAAACGGGGCCCAGCTAGTCTTTCTCTATTTCCCTACATCTTTCGCACATCATTCTTTTCTTCTATCTGTGTCGGTCTCTCCCTCTAGCTATCTCCTTGTTCTCTTCCCTTTGTCCCTTTTTGTCAAGGCACCTTGTGGAGGAGGGGAGGAATTTACTGCGTAATGGAAGCTACACCGTGGTGCCCCCCCCCCACCCCCTAACCCCCTTTCCTCCATTAATAATTTGTCCAAAGACCATGCAAATTTTACATTAAAAAAAATTATTTAAAATCGCAGATACCTTTTTACGTCCTCGCCGATACAAATTAGAATATTAAAGAGGTGGCTCGGACCCTGTCTGTCAGGCGCAACCAGAGCTGAGAGGGAGACAACATCCCAGCAGGAAGACAGAAATATTCGAGTAAAGTTCTCTTTCCTTGGAAATCGAACACGAGTCTCCTGTGTGTGATGGTGAAGTGTATAACTGCTACACAACAGGCGTCGGTACAGCTAACGTTGGAAAAACATTCGCCCTTATACAACGGACGTTTTGCGTAGTGAACAGATTCATCAACCATATCCCCGTAGATATTGATCATATTTGTACTGAAAATGAAAAACTCTATTTTACTGATAAAGCAAGAAATCTGGGAGTGTATTTTGATTCAAAATTGTCAATGGAACATAATATCAATTATTTATTTACCATTTTATTTTGTGAATAGCGTAGAATTGGTCATATGTCTATGTTTTTTAATGAACACTCGCTGAAAACGCTCGTGTCATCTTTCTTGTTTTCACGCATCGATTATTGCAATGCTTTACTAGCTAATTTACCAAAAACAACTCTTCACAAGTTACAACGTTTTCAAAATCATGCTGCTTGGCTTGTACTAAAGAAAAAGAAGACGGATCTCATTACTCCCGTGTTAAGAACGTTGCATTGGCTGCCTGTGTCAGCTAGAATGTCATATAAAATTGCAATATTATGTCATAAATGTGTCAATAACAAAGCTCCCTCATATCTTAGTGATCTCATCCAGATTTATGTCCCATCTAGATCACTAAGATCAGGTGATCAGTATCTTTTAAGAGTTCCTAGAAAAGATGGCACAAAATTAGCTGAAAGATTGTTTGCCCACTTTGCTCCATCAGTTTGGAACTCTCTTCCCCAATCCTTGAGACATACAACATCTGAGTCTAAATTTTAAAAATCTTTAAAGACACATTTAAT
>NW_004797354.1:910637-915637 GCF_000002075.1 Aplysia californica | reverse complement strand
CTTGCCACTGAGGGTTGTTTGTCCTGCTGAATAGATATAATTTACAATGAAAACGAACCAAGAGCGAGAGACAGAGAGAGAGAGAGAGAGAGAGAGAGAGAGAGAGAGAGAGAGAGAGAGAGAGAGAGAGAGAGAGAGATTGACAGAGAAAGAGATCGGGGGAGATGGAGAGAGAGAGATAGATAGAGAGATAGAGAGAGAGAGATTGACAGAGAAAGAGATCGAGGGAGATGGAGAGAGAGAGATAGATAGAGAGATAGAGATTGGGCTAGAGAGAGCGAGAGCGAGGGAGATAGAGCGAGAAAGAGAGAGAGAGCGAGAGAGAGATAGAGAGAGAGAGAGAGAGAGAGAGAGAGAGAGAGAGAGAGAGAGAGGGGTGGGGATGGGAGTTGTTGTTGTTGTTTGAATGTTTACGCAGACGTTCAATGTTTCAGGGCTGTCTGGAAACACTGCGCACAGACTTCACCCTCTACCAGTGGATGGTCCTTGGGGTCACTGTCGGGGTGCTGGCCTTCCAGGTTAGGAGAAATAGTTGTTTGTTTTTTTTTTTTGGGGGGGGGGGAGGAGAGTTGCTTTGAGTTTTTTAAATGTTTGTTATGGAGTGAATTATCTTTCACCATGTATCGGTTTAATCATTGTTTTACGTCAAGATAATATTCAAAATGTTTTAATACTTTCATTATAATTTGGAAGATCTATAATGCTGATGCTGTCTTATCTTATTTATTTTATATATCTATCTTATATGAAAACACAATGTCCCATTCGGAGATCACGGAAATCATACTCCTGTACATATTTTTTAAAGGTGTAAAACATTAAATAAACTTCCAACATTTTCCCCAGTTCCTGACCATCGTCCTGTCCCTGATCCTTGTGGTCCAGAACGTGAGCAACAAGTATGAGATGAGCTGATGACGTAGAGCACAGGAAGTTGAAGTGATGACGTAGAACACTGTAAGTTAAAGCGATGACGTAGAGCACAGCAAGATGGGATGATGATATAGAACATGGCATGATGGGGTTATGACGTGTAGCACAGCAAGATGAGGTGATGACGAAGAGCACAGCAAGATGAGGTGATGACGTAGAGCACAACAAGATGAGGTGATGACGTAGAACACAGCAAAATGGAATGATGATATAGAACAGAGCATGATGGGGTCATGACGTATTGTACTGCAAGATGAGGTGATGTTGTAAGTCACAACGAGATGTGCTGGTGACGTATTACAAAAATCTTCAAGTTACAACATAGAACTTCAGACAACTTTCGGACAATGTTTCTAGATAACCCTTATTTCGCAGGGTGTATTTTTTCCTGTATATTCGAACATAAAATTGTATCTTTTAATGTACCATACATCGATTCTGGGAATAAGGTCTCTTTGTTATATATATATATATATATATATATATATATATATATGTGAGGCAGCGTGGTGGAATCAGGCTCTCGTCAATTTTTGGTCATGTAGAGTTATTGGTATCATCTTAAAGCTTGTTCATTAGTCTTGCTTTGGATGGAAAAAAATATCCATTAATCTTGAATACAAGTCGAGATATTTGCGAAAGAAGGAGGTGGGGGTCACTTGTTTTCAGAGGTAAAATTAGTGAGAAAATGGCCGCCATAGATTAGTTATTTGGAAACATTTTCAGTTTTTGTTCCTTTAATCGACGTTTTTCGGAAAAACCAACACAGAAATGAATTCTTTTATGGACATGAAAGGTGTTCAGTTAAAAAAAAAAAATTGATAAAAATTCACAAACCTGCGGAAAAATGCAAGTTTCTAGACTTTTATTATTTTGACGAGAGCCTGATTCCACCACGCTGCCTCACATATATATATATAATATATATATATGTGTGTGTGTGTGTGTGTGTGTGTGTGTGTGTGTGTGTGTGTGCGTGTGCGTGGGCGTGTGTGTGTGTGTGTGTGTGTGTGTGTGTGTGTGTGTGTGTGTGTGTGTGTGTGTAAATCAGTTCAGTTTCCTTTAAAAAAATAAAAAAGAGAGCATACATGTTCATATCATACAACACCGGTGTCTGACTAATATTCAAATGACGTGTGACTATGCGACTAGAAGGAGTCGAAGCTTGTGTTGGGGTCTGATCAATATCATTGTGTTGCGACACGGTGGAATCAGGTTCTCGTAACAGTTTGGGGCATAATTTGCTCTTATTGGGATAGCATCCTTAAAGCTTTTTCGTTTGTCCTGCTTGAAACAAATACCCATCTATTTTGAAGAGAAGTCAAGACATTTGCGATTGAAGGAGTTGGGGTTGCTAGTATTTAGAGAAAACAGTCGCCAACGTAAGGTGACTTTTACAGCTTGAGAGTCAGTGGTAAGTGTAAATTTACATTTTGTGTGATTTTAATCAATTATTTTCAATATTAAATAACATACACACGTTTTTTAAAGTGGACATTAAAGATGCTACCCTCCAAAAATAAAGCTAGTGGAAAATAAATGTTGATTTCTTTGATATTTTTATTTAAGCGAGCACCTGATTTCACCATGATGTCACACGTATAGAACTCGGGGCTCTCATCCCAGTTTCAGAGCGTGCTAGGGGAACCTGCCGAGCTCGATACTAGTTTATTTATATAACTTTTTGTTGAAATCTTTAACAATGGTATGTCAAAAATGAATAAAAGGAGGGAATCAATAGGCCAACGCTTGAAAAACTGTACAAGATTTTACAGCTCTCAATTGCTACTATAAACAAAGTCGTTATGGTTCAAAGTGATTTTTATATCGAACATCATGTCTATCCAGGGGCGAAGGCTGACTTGTTTGACAGGGTAATCAAAGTGAAATGTGATCAGATAGCCTGTAGAGATATCACACAAGAATCTTACTCGAGGCGGCGACTCTGAGTTGTGAATGAAAACAAATTCGGAGTTCATATTGTATGTTCAACCGCCAAAATAATTGGGAAAGTATCTTATTAATTATCAGTTCCAACTAAAATTTAATTTAACTTTAGATGAGAATACATAAACACAAAGCAAAGAAGCAAAGATGTCAGTACTAGATTTATATGTTATAGATCTACCAGTGAGTCTAACTCTTTGGTAGAACATGACAATTATCATTTTTTAACTTTCACATTTGGCTGTTTTTGTTAGCCTTTCGCGGCCAGGAGCTGGTGTCATAATCGAGGTCACGATCTGATTATAGGACGGTAAAAAGTCGAGGAAAAAAACAAGCACATGCAGCAGTCCAGAGATTATTAGGAGTTAGTTCCCCTCACATTTGTGAGGTAGACTCGACCAGTGTTAGTTAGCTTACATAATCAGGGCTTGTGATTGATTATAACTGTGGCCCCAAAGGGGTGAACAGGGTAAATGTGGCAATGAAACAGCTTTGACTGCTATGCACATGTTCCCTTCAACTCTATTGGTAGACTCTTCCAGCCTCACTTTAAGCTTACTTAATCAAAGCTTGCGACTGCTTATGGAGTGGCCCGAGAGGGGTGACGAGGCTATTTCTGTGGCCGTGAAACCGTTTTGAATGTTAGGCATACTGTTCATTGTTGAGTGATTATTTGATTATATAGACGCTTCGCCCCTGGGTCTATCGACTTCGGAAATTTGTATTCTTTGAAACAATATTTAGGTCTACTCTTCTGACATCTCCTGAGGTATGTATTATCTTGAATAAACGTCAAATTTGAGTCTTTTTAAACAAACAACTAGGGTGCACCATACCATCCCACTATACAATGTGTCTACCTGTTACCTATCAAAATGCAGAAATAATTTGTTCTAATACCCCATTAGGAACAAAACTAACATCCAGACATCACACCAAATTCAAGAACGTATTTACCGTATTAACTATTTATAAAAACATATTTTTTAATATAAATTTTCTAATATTGTAAGTGAAAGCATTGTTTGATTTTTTTCTTCCTCTCTGTCTATGGACTGCGCATGAGGATGAGAAGACCTGTGTAATCCTTAGAATATTGCTGTAAGTCCATTCACTTTCCTCGTGCCCAAGTTTATCTCCTTGTTTATTTTCTCTGGGAATCTGCGCTTGGGTTTGAAATGCTACTGAACTCCAGGATTATATTTTATCTTGCCAAAGTCGAAGCTATTACTGGTGGTGTCGCTTTGATAACCGTGAAAACAACGGTGTTTGAATGTATACAATTTAAAATGATTTACACTACAGAGGTCCCTGCGTTTTATACCTTTTCCGTTCTCTCGAATCCCTACAAATGTGTTAAAAATGTTCTCTATGTCGAAAGTATTTACCGCCTTTTTATTTTTTTGTGAGCATGAACGAGTCTATAAATAGTTTTTAACTGCTAAATACTTTCGTTACTGTAAAGAGAAATTTTCAGGTCAGGAATCTTGAGATGTTCCCAAAAGATCAGAGGAATTCGCCGCTTTCAAGAAACCGCTTAACATGCACTTCAAAAGGCACGGCAATCTGTAAGTCATTAATAGGTCTAACTTAAGACTGAAAAAAGGCAGTGCAATACAAAAAAAAAGTTTCTTTTAAAGAAAACTGCAAGAAACTTTGGGTACCTGAAACTAAACGGACTATTGGTCCAGAAGCAGCAGAGTCATAGCTTATTGATTATCGTCAGAATCACCAAAGTTATTTTCACCATTTTCGGAAAAAGTAAAAAAACCAAACAAACGAACATACATAACCGAACGAGAACCTTAAGAGTATCACTAGCCAAAGCTTGTCTTTTTAATGGGACATAGAGGCAAAACAGTCATCAGTTTATTATTCGTTATAATCAAATGTGCAGTTTGATGTGAACATAGAAAGAATATTTCTAGATAGGCCTAATAAATATGATTGTGCCGTTCTAAGCATCTATAGCATATCTTTCTGTTTCAATTGTGTTTTGCACGTTACCTTTTTTTACATAATTCAGGTACGAGCACACATAAAATCAACAGTCGTGGCTGCATTCGCCAAAAAGATACACTTGGTAAGATGATGAACTTGTGTTTTAAACGTTCTTGGGG
>NW_004797354.1:904431-909079 GCF_000002075.1 Aplysia californica | reverse complement strand
CACACACACACACACACACACACAGACACGTACACACACACATGATATAATATACAACATTATGCATTTTTGTAGTTGTTTACGACAACATTATCTCTTGTTCTCTCATTTCCGTAGTTTCACGCATTCATACTTTGTTTATAGATGTTGTCTCCATTACTGCTATACCTGATTCTTTGTCATTATAAATGTACCCGGTCGTAGGTGTCTATTTCCAGTTTGAGCAATGTATGATTCAAACATTGTTTTTATTTTTTATATCAATGAAAATAATGTATCAATTGCTTATTATAATAATATAAGGCGTAATTACACCCCGCCTTGTTGTTTCGAGTAAAAGTAAATACAATACTATAATTGAACTGGTTTGCTTTCAAACACACTATATAAGATACTAATACTTAACTATTTTTATGATTCAGTTTGAATATACGTAACGAGTCAGGTGTTTATAATTATGATAATGCCAACAATTTCTTGACTTTCCTTTACTTCATACGTTGACTTCGTTTGTTTGGTCAGTTTTGAGCATGATTCAAGAGCAATAATATTATCAGAATTATTGTGCTATGAATTTAGTTCTTAGCATTTGTAATGGCGTTTGTACACACTAACATTCCTTTATACTTGATCAGTCTTACTTATGCATAATATTATGATGTCCTGTGTTGGTTTGCAGTCCAATAGCGGAAAATGTATGAAAGACGATCCGACGTTTTTCTATCGGCAAACGGTAAAGCCATAGTGTCTGGTGAGCGTTCTGGTGAGGTCTGCTCCCTATACTTCTATTCACTTTGACCATTGTCTCAACCGGCGTCTGTGGTTTAGCGGTTATATGTTTTGCCGTCGCACACAGAAGACGTGACTTCGATTCCCATGTTGGAAGCATTGTCATGGAGTATTTCAGCCTGTCTGTTGGGGGGTTGTACCCTTCACAGCCCGGGTTGCCCGTGATAACTAGTAGTGTGGAAGCAGTCTGCGTCCCAAATGACCTTAAGTGTGACGATAACCGACGTAAAACATCTACAATTACAATAATTATTGTTATCGTCCCAAGCCAGTTCCTGCCCAGTGTGGTCAGCGTCATGCTAGATCACCGCAAACTTTCTTCTTAGACTGTACTTAACGTTCTCCTTGATCTATGCAAAGCTATAATAATGTGAGACATCGTGGTGAAATCAGGCGCTCGTCAAAACATTGAAATCGAAGATACGACACTTTTCCCCCTGTTGGGCAGTTTTTAATCAATTGATTGATTCATTGATTGATTGATTCATTGACAGATTCGTAGGTTAGTTGGTTCGTTGGTTGACAGATTGATTAATGGGTTGATTGATTGATTGATTGATTGCTTGCTTGCTTGCTTGCTTGCTTGCTTGCTTGCTTGCTTGCTTGCTTGCTTGATTGATCGATCGATTGATCGATCGATTAGTTGATTGTTTGATCGATTGATGGATTGATCGATTGATTGATTGATTGGTTGGTTGGTTGGTTAATTGGTTGATTGGTTGAATTGATTGATTGATTGATTGATTGATAGATTGATTGGTTGATCGGTTGATTAATTGATTGATTGATTGATTGATTGATTGATTGATTGATTGATTGATTGATTGATTGATTGATTGATTGATTGATTGATTGACTTATTGATTGATTGATTGATTGATTGATTGATTGATTGATTGATTGATTGATTGATTGATTGATTGATTGATTGATTGATTGGTTGGTTGGTTGGTTGGTTGGTTGGTTGGTTGGTTGGTTGGTTGGTTGGTTGGTTGGTTGGTTGGTTGGTTGGTTGGTTGGTTGGTTGGTTGGTTGGTTGGTTGGTTGGTTGGTTGGTTGATTGATCGATCGATTGATTGATTGATTGATTGATTGATTGATTGATTGATTAATTGATTGATTGGGGTGATTGATTGATATGTCCACTTAAGAACACTATTTCTGAAGGGATTTTACTGAAAACGTTGATGAAGGTAAAGAAATGTAAATTTCCAGTTTCCAAGGACATTCAAGCTTTGGAAGTCACCAATTAAGTTTGGCGCCTTTTGCTTGCTAATCTTACCTCTGACACCAGGTGACCTCCACCACATTCAATAGCAAATATGTCAAGGTCTATGGGTGTTTTTCATCAAAAGCGAGACAAATTAAACTTTAATATAATGCAATGACTCTTTAATAAATGCTCAAACATTGACGAGAGCCTGACACATAAAAGAATAATAATATGGAGCTATTGGTCCAAAAATCTCGATAAGAATAATTGCCTGACCAGGCAGGAAAATGCTGTTTCCTTTATTCTTCGATTTTATTATTTTGACGAGCGCCTGCTTTGACCACGATGCCACAAAACATAATAGTTGACGTTTCTACCATCGATCAAGCTTGACTGACGAGTATACTAATGTTGTCCTATTGCTTGTTTAAAAAGTTAAGCATCAACTTCTGTACAAAGAAAGGAAAGCGCGATGGTCACATTTTGATTTGTTATTTAACTAATAAAAGAAGCACTTTGTTTAATGTGTTTGCTTTCTTTGTTTTTTATGAGTGTTCAATATGTGCATAGGTTCTAGAAAATGAAACAGTGTATCTGAATTTTGTGTTCTCTTTTGATTGATCTATTTATTTTTTGCCTGTTTTTAAAATTTTTATCGTATTATTTCTTTTTCAATCAGTCTGAAATGTTGATCTGGAAAATAAGATTACAACAGAAACCCCCGGAAACATCTGGAAAATGTTTATTATTGTTTCTCATTTACAAACAAAGCTCTAAGGCGTTGCACGAAGATTTACGGAGCGAAGAACCGAGGACTGCGCCAAAACATCAGGGTTCGATCCTTGAAAAGTGCCAAATATGAAACTCCCCCCCCCCCCCAGCAATTCTCTCCCACCGTTCAAATGTCAGTAGTCAGGGCCAAAACATTTCCTTCAAAGGGAGTTAATTCCTCGGATCATCTCCCGCTGTCCGCTCGCCCTACATTACTTATCTGAACCGCTTGAAGGCGTTGATCCATCTTCATAGCGCAATGTTTACAATTATCAGTTTGGAGTCACTAGATAGCATATTATTTATTATATTGTCATAGTGCTGTCATTATGGCCTAAGTCAGCCAGGCGTAGGCAAAATCGGAATGTAATAATTTTGTAATTCCCTCTTCACAGAGCATCATTTAATATATTATAAAGTTTTCAAAAGTGACGGTCCGTTTCCAACTTTTAGACGTTTTCGTTTTTAATGACAAAAAGTGTAGATCTAGGACGTAAACAGCGAATCGGATATTCTCGATTATCTCTAAAGGGCAAAAAATACAATGAATGAATAAAAAAAAATAAAAAAATACATAAATAAATAAATAAATAAATAAATAAATAAATAAATAAATAAATAAATAAATAAATAAATAGATTTAAAAAAAATAATCAATGAATCAGGCCTTACTTGCTGCACTGTGACGGTATAATTTTCATCCTCAGCCATGTAAATTGGTTTAGTGGCCACTATCAGCTTAATTGCCTCTCGGGCAGCCCTCGATCATATGTAATGCTCCGTGACAACAGAACAAACTTTTTCCGCTATCGTCTACAGGTTATAGTCTGTAATTATGGAGTGTGTGAAATATTACTATGTTATTTATTTTTTTTAAGATATTGTTAACCATTCCTACTTGAAGAGTAAACTCAAGCCGTGCCGTGAACTAACGTGAAAATAACTAACTTGTGTTCCGCGCTCAAATAGTCGCTTTTAAGGACAAGCGGACTATCCCAGATTTCGGGGGTTTCCAGATATCTTGGCCTACACCAAAAGTGGGCATTGCCCTACCTATAGGAGAAGTTTCGTTTCATTGGTGTGTATATTTGTTTGGTTATTGAGAAAACTCTCCTTGTTTTTAAAGAAACTGAACAAGGTGCAAAATCAAAATAGCATTTTTCGGGATAGCCCTATAGTGCTTAAAAGCGACCAAATGACCGTACGTAGGTGCAAGCGTTGTAAAAATTTTGTTGAAAAATTTCCCGGTTGGCTTTTCAAGGTGTAAATAAAAGATTTTATAAAAAGATAAAAGATAAGAAGATAAAATGAAAGGTGAAAGAACATTATTTTTTTACGATGAAAACACTCCTTACGGGAGAGCACTGTGAAAAAACAATAGAAGAGCATTATATTTTCCTGGGTTACCGCCCCTCGCTTGGCATCTTAGCGCAGGGCGAGACGTGTTCACGCGGGTGTCGGGAAATGGAGAGAAACTTCAGCTCATTAGTAGACCAGTCTGTTCTGGCTAAAACAGCACCTGGACATGGATGGCTACAAATAAATTGGTCGTTTTTAAGCACAAGGGGACAATCCCGAAAAATGCTATATTGAGAAAAACAACGGTAGGGTGTTTACCCTTTGTTCAGTTTCCTTAAAAGAGAAGGTGGGTTTTCTCTATAGCCAAACAAATATACACACCAATGAAACCAAACTTTTACTATAGGTAGAGCAATGCCCACTTGTAGTGTAGGTCAAGATTTCTGGAAACCCCCGAAATGTGGGTTAGCCCGCTTGTCATCAAAAGCAACCAAATATTGATGATGGACCAGTCTGTTCTCTCTCTCTCTCTCTCTCTCTCTCTCTCTCTCTCTCTCTCTCTCTCTCTCTCTCACG
>NW_004797354.1:901337-903041 GCF_000002075.1 Aplysia californica | reverse complement strand
TGTGGAGAACCAGTCTTGGGGAAAAAGGTAAAAGTAAATCATAAATAAATGTTATAGACTGGGAGAGAAGGAAAAAAGAAAGAGAGAGTGGGGAAATCAATCTTAACACGCGGGCAGGAGAGAGAGAGAGAGAGAGAGAGAGAGAGAGAGAGAGAGTAGAGAGAGAGGGAGGGGAGGAGGGGGGAGATTGGAAACGTTGAGATAACACTCCACCTCCACATACGGACATACTGAAGTCTAAAGTAGAAATACACCCTTTCTTAAACTGTGTCCCCGCCAATGCCTCTCTGATAAATCAATCTTTCTCAGCCATGTAATCACGGGCTTATAGGCTTTGGGTAGAGGAAGGGGGTCAGTGGGGTTTTAGAAAGAGAGGAGGAAGAGGGAGGGAATTTAAGTCTTTTTCGGGGTAAAAAGGAAGGGAGGGGTGACGCTCAGAATAGAATAAACATAAAAGAGAAGAACAAGAATGAACATAAAAGAGTAGAACAGGAATAAACATAAAAGAGAAAAATAAACCGAAATGAGAAGGACAAGAATAAACATAAAAGAGAAAAATAAACCGAAATGAGAAGGACAAGAATAAACATAAAAGAACAAAATAAACAGAAAAGAGAAGAACAAGAATACATAATATGTATATTATGTTATATCATAAAGAGAAAAATAAACCGAAATGAGAAGGACAAGAATAAACATAAAATAGAAGAACAAACTTAAAAGAAAAGAACAAGAATAAACATAAAATAGAAGAACAAACTTAAAACTGAAGAATAAACAGAAAAGAAAAGAACATAAAGTAACGTAGGTAACGGACAGTTCAGAGACCACTGGTTTCTGTACTCATCGGTAACAGCTGTTTGCTCTCTTTAAAAGATTTTAACTTCCTTGACTATATTATTATCAAATTATTATGATATAACCTATTTCTAGACAGCATAAAATTATTATGACGCGCTCATATGAACGGATATAGTTACGAGCGCTGTAAAACTGTTACTGAACTAAAATTAAGTTTATCTTTAAATATTGAACAGGAGTGGCATATCTTTTGACTCACCTTCGTTATAATAATAATATACTCGCTGAATTGATTGAAAGAATCTCTTTCAGTGGATTGTGTGACATTTTTAGTAAGCACATGAACATTAAACGCCGACGGCATTGAAAACAAAATGCATCGACTGGGCGTGGTACGCTTTCAATATAATCTACTAGAAACGAGAACTATTTGTGGGCCGCGTTCACATGTCTCGGTTCATTCAAAGTGCTCAGAATAATTTTGGGATTTTTTAATTTTTTTTTGGGGGGGGGGGTTGTTTTGTTTTTACACATCTATAGATAGAATCAAGATTATTCAGTAGGCAGGCTTCGACCCCGTCTGTCTTGGCCAACCTTTGCTGAGAGTGAGAGCAATTCATCCTAGTAGAAAGACCTCCTTCTTCTTCTTCTTTTTCTTCTTCTTCTTTTTAGCTTCTCCAGTGGATGTGCGTTGCTTTTCTGGCCTTCCTGTAATAAAACACTCCGAGATAATAAATAACAAATGAAATTGTCTCCCTACTCAGTAAGTGGCGATGTACTTAATACACACACACACACACACACACACACACACACACACACACACACACACACACACACACACACACACACACACACGCACACATAAACACATAAAGATACACATAAGCACAAACAGACATA
>NW_004797354.1:894955-899713 GCF_000002075.1 Aplysia californica | reverse complement strand
CATACACACACACACACACACACACACACACACACACACACACACACACAGACGTGCACGCCGGTCATGGCACCCCTGCTAGATTTCTCAAGGTAACACCCTCAAAATCACGCTCAGACACCCAGCCCTTTTCAAACGGCCAGCAGCAACCTCCATATAATGAGAAGAACTCAACGGCGTCGCGTGAAAGATATTGACGTGAGAGTTGCACTTCAAGGGAGGCGCCCTGTCTAAACTTACATCAAACTTTGGTGACGCGTTTGCACTAGAGCAGGGTCGTTTTCGTGCGTGGTTAGACTAAAGTCGTGGTTACAACTGTTTAGAAAAAAATAGTTTTAATCGATAAATATAAATTAGTGCATAGTCTTTTGTGGAAATTATAGAACCGAGATTAAACTGGTGTTAGTTGGGTTTTATTTTCACAAAGAAAAAGAAAATATTTGTTGGATTAATTTGCGTTCTTTTCTCCTTGTTGGATTAAAGATACAGTGGAATATTTCAGCACTGAATAATTACCCGGAGAAGTAAGAGAGGTGAATCTCTGGAAAGAGTTATTTGGGTTTTTTTAAATTGTGAACTGGTGAAAACAAGTCATTATCTGATTATTTGGACGGTGGAATAGCCAAGGCCCTTTCGACTTTTTAGGAATACCAAGACACTTGTTGGAGAAGTTGTCAGAGTGTGCAGCAAGTTTCGATCATGGCAACATGCTGCAAAGTGGCAGTTATTGTTGTGAATGTACTTATGTTGGTACGTATGTATGTGTTTAATGTATATTTCTTTGTTTGTCTTCTTTGTTCATTTCTCTCTGCCATGCTCACATACTTAGTCTATTTGTTATACATTGATATGTGATATAAAATGTATTATTTGAGTGGTAACAAGATTTAGTTTCCCTTTTTTCCTTTTCAAAAAATCATTCTAGAAGAAATACCCAGATACTCTACAACATTTCTCCCCACTCGAGACTCGAACCTATGGGCTCTTCTTGTACATGCAACAATCAAGCACCAAAACGCTATACGCATCAGACGCCAGGTTGCAGTCTCTACCAAACATAGAATGTTAAAATTCAAAACCTGCTGGGTCACCAAATTCTACAGCAGTGACAACAGTACCGTGAATCTTACCAGTGGGTGGTTAGCGGCTGCCTTGATGTGGTCTGCTCTTTTTTTCCTGTCAAACATCAATCGTTCTGATTTCTCCTCGTTTTTGTTGTGTTTGTTTCTCTCTTGTAACGCCTCAAATCTTCGGCACTCATTGCGTTGCAAAAGCCGAAAAACGCTTACGAAAACTAAATGAGAAAATTACCATGATTTTAAAAAAGCATATAAGACCCCCCCCCCTTTTCCCCCTCCCCACCTAATTCCTTAAATCACTATCGTAGTATTGCTTGTAGTTTCCGATACAACGTTCCCCTGAGTCGCGCACATTAATCAGAGATAAGGCGGCATTGTCATTGTGTCGGTCTATCTTGTACGGTTTAGTTATGGAACCCGAGCCTTCTTAGTGATCCACAACTAGTTATACATGTACTATATATTATACGAGACTGATAGACAGACAGATAGATAGATAGATAGATAGATAGATAGACAGACAGACAGACAGACAGACAGACAGACAGACAGACAGACAGACAGACAGACAAATAGATAGATAGATAGATAGATAGATAGATAGATAGATAGATAAAGCCCGCTGCCTTACACACATAACTGTAATAGAGATATTTGTACTATTTACTCAATAGCTTTCCTGTTGATATATCGATTTATAGCCTACACCATACCTTATACTTGGCGGAAATGGGGTTATTAGAATCTTTGAGAACGGCGTCATACCGCGACACAGGAGGTGGTCTCAGTCGGTATGACCACAATTATAAGCTTGTGTATGTGTGTGTTTTGTTTGTTCGTTTGTTTGTTTGATTGTTTGTTTGTGTGTTTGTTTGTTTATTTGCTTGCTTTGCTGTGTTTTTGTTGGTAGGGGGGTGGAGGGGGAGAGTGTTTGTTTTGCTTGTTCTGTTCTGTTTATAATTTTTCATAATGTAGGTATTTTACACCTCTATAGACACTAATTAGACCAACTAGGGGGCGGGTTTCGACCTTGGCTTTCAGGTCCAGGTGAATAACCCAGATACTTGGTCAAAATAAATCTCCCGGCACCAGAATCGAATTCACTTCTTCCGAGCGCGACAGCGAAGCGCCTCATTGCTACACCACAGACGCGGGTTATTACTGTGCCTACCTGAGTGTTTCAGGTCAAGTACGAGATAAAACTATTCCCAAATATTGTTTGTAAATTTGCTCTTTACAAATCAAAAGTGTTTGCCCATGACCACCTAAAAGCATTTTATGTTTCATCCATTAAAGCCCGGTGCACATTAGGAAACTTCCACTAGCCACCGCGAGTATGCAAATGACGCAGATGCCGCCTGTTTGTACTCGTATAATAACAATAGCATTTATGCAGCTCTTAGGCACGCTCTACGGCATACTCTATGCGCTTTTACACCAATTATTACCCAAGTAGACCTTAGATGACTCAGAAATATTCTCATCTTCTAACTGACAAGAACTTTCACCGTCCGGATACCCATTCCCGCGAGTGACGTCATACTTCGTAGCGTGTGACCCGTATTCCCACCCAAAAGTGCATAAAGTACGCCCGTGAGTAAGCAGGAAACACATGCCTACTCTGTACTCATGAAGCAGCTGTTAGCATAATAATAACAATAGTTTGCTGCACTGTCAATGGCTGGGGAAGACTAATGATTCTGAAATGGAGCATAACATTATTGCTCAAGTGGAGTAGAAGTATTAGAGGTTTCTTGAAGTTTCTTCTATGGCCAAAGACACCAATTATGGAAGATAACAGTTTGCCACATTTTGGAGCAGTTAAAAGCTCCCCTTCCTCTTGCGGATATGTGCAGCTTACGGGCTTCTCTTTTGGTTTCAGCATTTATCTTTATTCGTACGAAGCCTCAAATGACTTGTTGCACACTACAACTGCTGCTTTTCTGTTTGGTCTGTCCGAAGATAGGACGTCAGCATGTTTATGTCTCTCTCACTTGTATTGTCTTTTATTTATACCTTGATAAGTGGACTTTCCGTTGGTTCAAGTGGTATCATGTTCGACTATGTCCCTGCTTTGAATCTCCGACTGGAGGATCTCTTGAACTTACAACTTTTGTGAAGTTGTATTCACATTCACGCTCTACGGCATGCTCTATGCACTTCACAACTGGCGATTGCAACTCTATAGTTACAGTCGAAACTAACAGTAAGAATAACATCATAGTGCTGAAAGTGGTGCTTACCCGTACAGTTACTTATACCTGGATAAGGTTGTTAAATATTTGAAATATTATTTTCTCCATCCGTGTCGCGACTGTTATTTCCGTGTCGTTGTCGTTGTCAAGCTAACATTTTTATCGCGAACATAGAGGCGAAAAACAGATACCGCTTTGTCGGCGCTAACAGGACTGAGATACTAGTGTGTAAACAGGACTTGGCATTCCCCGTGACGGTTGTAATGGGCGGGTACAATGGCTTTGTTGACTCTGGAGATACCACTTGAATAGTATGTAGTGTGGTACAAGGTATGTTTGGGGTGTGAAGTATTGTAAAGTCCCTTTCTGCTGAATGAATTTATACATGAGACGAACAGTGACGATAGAACCCCCCCCTCCCGTACCCGCTACCTCCCAAGGAAAATTTCATAATGCATACTGCCTTAAGGTCGTCTGTCGAGATGCGACCGACCATCAGCATTACAATGTACGTATTTTATGTCCCCATCGACACAATTTAGATGATTTAGGGGACAAGCTTCGACCCTGCCTGTCAGAACCTATCTGGGCTGCGAAAGAAACAACATCACATCAGAAAGACTGAGATCCTCGATTAAAATTCTTCCCATTTGGGAATCGAATTCAGGTCTTTTTCGTGAAAAGGTGGAGAGCCTTATCCTTACACCGTGACCACTGGTCTAATTAATGATCTTGATTGTTTGCTTTTAAGCACAAGGGGGCTGTCCCGAAAAATGCTGTTTTGAGAAGATCAAAGGTAAAAATTTTGCCCCTTGTTTATGTTCTTTAAAAGACAAGGAGACTTTTCTCTATAACCAAGCAAATATACACACCAATAAAACCAAACTTCTCCTATAGGTAGGACAAAGCCCACTTTTGGGCGACTAATTATGTCGATAGGTATGCACGTGTTTACAATAACAAAGTTGGGTTGTTTTTTTTCAATCTGATCTTTAGTTAGTTGGCCTGGTGTTCCTGATAGTCGGCGCGTGGACGTACCTGGACCGAGAAGATGTCCTCTACCTGAGCAAAGTCAACGACGACGCCACCTACTCTGACGTGGAACTTCCCGGTGAGCCCATGTGTTCTCTACTGTCATTTGGTCGCTTTTAAGGATAAGCAGGCTAACCCAAATTTCGGGGATTTCCAGAAATCTTGACCTACTCCAAAAGTGGGCATTGCCCTACCTATAGGAGAAGTTTAGTTTCATTGGTGCGTACCTTTGTTTGGTTATAAAGAAAACTCTCCTTGTCTTTTAAAGAAACTGAACAAGGGGCAAAAACTTTACCTTCGATTTTCTCAAAAGAGCATTTTTTCAGGATAGCCCCCTTGTACTTAAAAGCGACCATTTGAGTTTGTAGTTTGTATTCTCTTTTCATTATTTTGTTTTTTGGTTGTGTGTATATCGAAACCGGTTTGTGAGAGAGAGGGGGGTGGGAGAAAGG
>NW_004797354.1:886172-892816 GCF_000002075.1 Aplysia californica | reverse complement strand
CGTGTGTGTGTGTGTGTGTGTGTGTGTGCGCGCGCGAGTTTGCGCGCACGTGTGTGTATGTGGGTTTGCGTGACTGTGCGTGTGTGTATGTGTGTCTGTGTGTGAGATATAGGTGTGTGTATGTGTGTATATATGTGTGTATGTGTGTGAATGTGTGTATGTGTGTATATGCGTGTATGTTTGTGTGTGTTTATTTGTGTGCATGTTTGTGTATGTGTGTATGTGTGTGTGTGTGTGTGTGTGTGTGTGTGTGTGTGTGTGTGTGTGCGTGCGTGAGTGTGTGCGCGTACTGAACAGACACAAACATCCTTTCCTATAAAAATTCCTCCTCCTCCCCCCCCCAAAAAAAAAAAGAAAAATCCCAAAACCCTCCATGTCACCTCATAGTCCCGCCTACTCCACCAAAACACCTATCCCAGTGCCACACCTTTCGATAATCGCGATCCTTTTTGTGACGTCAAAGTCTCCCTGCGTCTCTCCCAATTTTCTGCTGTTCATTCCCAGCGCTTTCAAGAAAAGGGGAAGGCGTGTGGTGGGCGTGTGGTGGGCGCTAATCATTTCAAATGTTCCCTACACCAAACTTTGCTTTTTATTGCTCGATGAATCACGCTGTACTTACGTTATTGCTGTCCCTCTCTAGTTCCCGCCTCTTTGTGTAAGTTTTTTCTTGCGATAAATGAGCGTTATTCTTTAAAAGAAGGTCTGTCTATTCAAATTTTAACTCAAACTCAAACCATGTAGAACTGGGGTGCAGTTGACAGCCTGCATGTGTGAATTCCCAGTGACAACTCTTGATTTTTGGTTTAGTTAGAGCTTTTTCAATGCTGTCCGTCCTGTTTGGTTGAATTCTGTTGGAAAAAACCCCCAGACTTTTAAATTAAATTACTACATTGTGTTGAAAATGGTTTTAATCCAGGACCATCAATATCTGTGTCTTATTGCTCTTTTTCTGGTCAGGTTTTAAAAAAAATCTTTCGCTAGCCCTGCTTTATGTTGCCTTTCAGCGTGCTGTTTTAACTTAAATACAACTGCATATCAACAATAACAACAACAACAACAACAATAACAACAGCAACAATAATGTGAACAACAATGTCAACAACAACAACAAACAATGGCAATTCGAATGGAGTTATTCGGACGAGTGGAGGTGCCTCTAAGCATATTGACAATGGAGCCGAAAAAGAGCCTCGCTCTCGCTCGAAGATTTCTTCGTGGAGTCCACAGGCCCTTTTAAGGAAATAAAAAATACAACAAATAACAACAGCAGCAGCAGCAGCAGCAGCAACAACAATAACAACAACAGCAACAACAACAAGAGCAACAACAATAGCAGCAACAACAACAACGATGATAACAACAACAACACCAATGAAAACAACAACAACAACAGCGATTACAACTACAACATTAACAGTACCAATAGAAACAACCTGCTTTTGAATCATCAGTGCGGGTTTCTTTTCGTGAAATACTCACTGGTTGGTCAACTGGGTGTTTTATAAAGAAACAAATTGTGCGTTGACCTTCCTTGGGGGGAATAGTGTTTGGGTGGTGGTTAAAGTAACCAAAGTGATGATCTGAATAAATCGTGTACTCTAATAATATTTTTCAAAGTGTGTGAAAATGTCCCAAGTCCACCACACTGAAGTTCAGTGCATTGTCAATATCTGATAAAAGATAAAGCAGTAAAACGAACTTATATAAACCTGTTTTAACGCATGTCAATGTACTATGGGCAATAAAAGTTTAAACAGTGATTTTGAGTGACCAGTGATCTTATAATTATAGTCCTGTCTGAAAAAGGTTACTGGCCCAGTTCCGCTAAGATCCGTATATTGAATAAAAAATAACAACCCCACAAAACAAAAACAAAAACAAAACTCCGCCTGGAGCACCATAGTGTTTTACGACTTCAATAAATTTTAACAGCCTTTACAGCAGACAACGCCTTTAATTAAAAATAGAAATAGTTTGGATTATCTTTATTGTGTTGTGTTTCTAGATACACACCCATTTTAACCTATTGAGTTCGCGCAAATCTCAATCTTCAAGGCTTAAAGACCTTAAGTGTGCTAGGGTAGTATTAAAAATAGGCAAAATCTATTTATTTATACAGTTGTCGGTTCTGTTTTCTGCGTCTGCAAATTTAAAAGTCAGGCAGCAACATGAATGCTGTGGAATCTGCAGTTATTTCTGATAATTTGTGTTTGAGGGTTCGAAATGTGACATAACATTCTCTTTGGACTACTGACTATAGAACATAGTGTGTGTGTGTGTGTGTGTGTGTGTGAGTGTGTGTGTAATTGGGAAGAGGGTCTGGAAGTTGCATCAGCTTACTGATTTGAGAAAACGGGGAAAATACTGGGAAAATTGTATTTTGGAAAGTTTGAGATTCGTCGAGAAAATAATATAACTTCATCAACCATTTTTACTTTATCCTCATTTGAACCCAATTTTTCTTTAGAATCTGTTTTTAAAGGCTTTAAAAACACGTACTTATTGTGAAACGTCGAAATGGCTTTGGTTTTTCTACAACTGATCGCCTTATTTAACGGACTCTTTAGTCACATTTGTTTCTTTCGAACTCCTTCATGTTAAAACATAGTCTACCTTCCTTTTTGTTGTTGTTTTAAAGGTCCCTGTCTACTGACGGTTAAAGCACCTGGATCGATTGGTGGAAATGGATGCAGTGTGCATCCGTAACCTATTCGATACATTCAATGTTAACATCGTATCTTGACCTTGGAAACGTGTTTCGACGTATAGTTTCTACATTATAGTTTGATCTATCAGTGTCTTTGATTTACTGTGATTTATTGAGCGTCTATTTGCCTTGACATGCCTAATTAAAAAGTTACTTTTCTCAAGTAGTATTGGTGCACCGTTCACAGTTCACTGACAAAAGTGAACATATATATCAAAAACTGTTTGAGATGGTTGAAACATGTTAAAAATAGACTCACCAAGAAATGTTATCCTATGCAGAAACACAAGAAACTTCAAGACTACAAATTTACCAATGTGGACCTTTTTATCAAACACACACACACACACACACACACACACACACACACACACACACACACACACACACACACACACACACACACATATTAGCGTATTATGTCTTCTATGTCCTTAAAGTGTTTATAGGCTTTAGAATAACAAGGATGTCGAAGTGTACCAACATTTCTTAGCGGAAGGCTAAAATATCTGCGTGGGTGGTTGGCGGGTGCTCTGGTGTGGTTTGCTTCTTCTTTCCTACCAAACATCTATTGTCTTTATCTCTCCTTCTTCTTGTTATGTTTTTTACTCTCTTGTAACACCTTTCATCTTCTGGCGCTCATATGACCTTATGCAGTTGCGAGCGCCGTAAAACCTCTACTTAAAGTAAAACTTAAAAATATCTGCCTGTGTACAATTAATAGCATCCAGATATTATGTTTGCCAGTTTTTATTCATTTTTCATCATGTCATTGTCGTCTGGCTTAATGTTTTTAATGTTGGTGCCTTTTACGCCTCCATCAACACAATTTAGATCATTTATGAGGCGGGGCTTCTGGTCATCCCTGTCAAGGCCAACCTGGGCTGAAAGTGGTACAACATCACAGCAGACTGGCCGATACACTCGATGAAAATCTCCCTCTTGGGAATCGAATTCTGGTCTCCTGTGTGTTACAGCGGGGCGCTTGACCGTTACACCCCAGGCGTCGGGGTGGGTTGTTGGCGGGTGCTCTGGTGTGGTTTGCTTCTTCTTTCCTATCGAACATCTATCGTCCTTATCTTCCCTCCTTCTTTTTATGTTAATTATTCTCTTGTAACACCTCTTATCTTCTGGTGCTCATATGACCTTATGCAGTTGCGAGCGTAGTAAAACCTCTACTAAAACGAAAACAGACGTCGGTGTCGTCTGACTGGACACACAAGCGCTTTTCTTTTGTCCTTAACAAATCTTATTGCGGGGGTCAAATATCGGTGTCAGCGATGCAAAAAGTTCGGCTCGTCACCGATGTATTGGAAAGACGATTTCGATTTTCATATCGGCAAGTCTAACTTTTGAGTACCACTTTCTTTTAATTGGGATGCTGTAGTGTCGTTGATTAGCCCTGACATGCATGGTTGAACCAACACACCCCCTTACATAACCACGGTTTAACCAAGGGGGGCACTAGTAAAAGATACACCAAGGAACTCCCATCCCCCCTCCCCCGGTGATGTCAAAACTCTGAGTGCGGAAAGGTTAATTCTGAACTCGCCAGTTTCGCCCACAACTCAGTGTACATTATATGATGCGCTCAATATAACCATGCTTGATTTCCCTCCACCCTCAAATCTCATTTCAACTGCACATTATGGAAGTGATATCGAAAGGAAAAAGGCGGTCGGGGGCCGGGGGAGCGGGGGGGGGGGGGGCGTGGGGGGGGGGGCACGAACCCCCGCAAAATGTTAGCAATTTTCACAGACTATGACCTTTGTCCTCGAAGACAGTTTCACTAAGAAGTAACTGCTGAATCATGTGGTTTTGAATACAGTCAAACTAACGGGAAGCACTCTCAACACTACATTAAAAAAATATATTTGGAATTGAACAAAAATAATTTTTTTAGCCATATGAGCGTGTGGTTAGAGACTACCTCTGGTAAATCTGACTTCTACCTCCATCTGATGTTCCTGTTTATCAGCCTCGTTTTTTTCTGCATTTAACGATCGTTATTACGTCCATAAGCTTTTCTTTGCTCAAATTAAACCACATTGAAATTAAACGAAAACCAAACGATCAACGCTTGAGCGCATTCAAATCAAGATTCTATATATAGTATATAGTAAACAGCAGAGTCTTGAAACGGCAGCTGCAGACCCAAACAAAATTGTATTTTAAAAATCTTGGGGTGCGGCAACGTAGAATGTTGCTTTTTGATATCCCTGCCTCGGTGAATGAGAAATTAAATTCTGAGGCGTCGTAGCGAAAACAACTCAACTATCTTTTTTCAGAATTCGAAATATTTGTGATTGAAGACGATGGCGTTACCAGGTGTCAGAGAAAATTTGACCGCCAAAGTTGGAAAGTACAAATTTGCTTTTTTTATCCCTTTATTAGTCAAGTTTTTAAAATAGTAAAATTCACACAGCAATGTATTTTTAATTGTAAAAAATAATTCAGATGTTTGATCCCCCCCCCCAAAAAAAAAAGAGAAAAAAAGAAAGGAATTGATGAAAATTAAATTGCCCGACCGGAGGGGAAAAGTCTGGTTTTTTTTAGATTTCATCATTTTGACGAGCACCTGATTTCCCCATGATGCCTCACAAATGTGTATAGGATCAACGATCCCTTCAGCACTTTGCAGTTGTCTCAGCATGACGGCGGCTCTTAGTGTTTTGGGGCGGGCGGGTGGGGGGGAGGGGGAGGGGGAGGACCTTGAAATGGCAGAACAAAAAAGAGTTTATAAATAAGTGAGAAAAATAAAAGGGGGGCTGATAGTCATGGTTAAAAGTGCAAAAAAAAAGGTGAAAGTAGGAGGGGAGAAAGAAAAATGAACAGAGACAGAAATATAGATAGATAGATAGATAGATAGATAGATAGATAGATAGATAGATAGATAGATAGATAGATAGATAGATAGATGGATAGATGGATATATAGATAGATAGATAGATAGATAGATAGATAGATAGATAGATAGATAGATAGATAGAGAGATAGAGAGAGAGAGAGAGAGAGAGGGAGAGAGAGAGAGAGAGAGAGAGAGAAAAAAAGAGAGAGAGAGAGAGAGAGAGAGAGAGAGAGAGAGAGAGAGAGAGAGAGAGAGAGAGAGAGAATGAGAGTGGGGGGAGGGATATACACATCCACATTAACGCACTCACTCACACAAACACATACAAACAAATACAGATCCTGCCAAATTCGTCACAGCGTTATTGCACTACGTCTGTACTCCGTGCATCTTTTATTGTTCTTCTTTTTTAGATGAATGTTTTACGGCGCTTTCAACTGCATAATAAGGTCATATGAGCACGCGATTTTTTTCATGTGGTAGCAAATTTTAAATTTTGCCCGGGTGGCGGCCGAAGCCTACTCTTATCGATTTTTAGATCACCAAGGGATCTTTAACGTGCTCAACTTGCACACGGGACCTCCGAGATTTTTTGCCCCTGTCCGAGAAGGCTAGGTTTAGATCTTTCCTTCCAGAAGACCAGGGGTGTGGCTGAAAGACAACAGTAAGAAGGAGCCAATGAGTAGCAGTAGAAATACAGCAGAAGGAGTTAGAAGCCCAGAGGAGGGGCAAAGAAGGTGAGGGGGTGGAGGTAGAAAGAGGAGACAAAAGCAGACGACAGAACATTGCTAGAGAGCAGAAAAGGAGGTGAAAGGAGACAGTTTTAGAGAAGAAATTTTTCAGTCGTTACCCGGATTCGAACCGGGGACCTTTGAATGAGAGGACAACATCTTAACCGCGAGGCAACAAGAGCCCCCTCGTGCATCTTTGAGTAACAAACTAGCAGTTATGATGCTTGAGTTGCGGACTTGCCTTTCTCTAAAACAGTCTTGGTTGGAATTTTATTTTGGGTCTGAACTAACGTCCGTCTTTATTGGAATGTTTTTTTCATGTTCTTCATTTGAAATTTTATAATACCAGTGTCCACTA
>NW_004797354.1:878672-881172 GCF_000002075.1 Aplysia californica | reverse complement strand
CGAGCTGAGGGTTCTAGGGTCCCATTAGACTGGCGAAGATTTCCAGATGAGGAAAAATAATATCTTTATTAAGAAAGGTTCAATGAGTAAACGCAGGTTCGTGAATGTGGCACACGGAACCTGCAAAAAAAAGTTACAGAGGTTAATTATGTACAGAAAAGTGAGAAGACATAGAATAATATCAAGAGGCCTGCCGGGGATAGCTGAAGGTGGACAGTGTTTGTTTTCATGACAGGGTGAGATAGGCAGTGATGAAGGTGTGATCATAACAGGTTGCATAATTTATGTTGTATACTTCAAGGGTGGCTAAGTACGGGTTGGAGGGGGGTGGGGTGGATTCTGGAAATGAGGAGGGAATTGGAGAACTATTCATTGTGTCTTGTTTATCTTGGTGTTGCTGTGCTGTTTTACTCAAGTGACTGTCCAATGTTTTTATTTTCTCTTTTTTTCTTTAAGCGGGTGGGTGGGCAATGTTTAAAAATCACAATACGGCGAACGCCAATATAATTTTATAGTGAAGGTGTACCTGCTCGCAAGCAAATTGAGCATTCTTAAATCTATGACATCACATTTTTAACTCAGGTCACATAAAAGAGAGGCGAGTCGACTATACCTACCAGGTCAACACGAGTTTTTCAGAACGCACATCTCCACACAAAGCCAAATACGCTCGATAAAATCCTATCTTTTTCTGGAAATATGGCTGACTTACCTCATGTCATTTGCGACTACTCCAATACAAAGTTTGTTTGCAAATGCCAAACAGAAATTAAGAGACGGCAAAACGAAAGTAATGTAAAGATTCGTTTTCCCTCCTTATAGTGTGTACTCAAGTTTTATTAAAGTTGGGATTGGGTCTTTTACATGTACGTTTGTAATACTGTATTTATACACTGACAACAAGGAACAATGAAATACAAAGGGAATTTAATATGTGTGATGTCATGTTGAAATTAAGTGCTTGTCGAAATAAAGAAATCGAAGACACCCGACTTCTCCCGCTCCCTGGACAAATTTCATTCTTCTTCTTCTTCTTCTTCTTCTTCTTCTTCTTCTTCTTCTTCTTCTTCTTCTTCTTCTTCTTCTTCTTCTCCTTCTCCTTCTCCTTCTCCTTCTCCTTCTCCTCCTCCTCCTCCTCCTCCTCCTCCTCCTCCTCCTCCTCCTCCTCCTCCTCCTCCTCCTCCTCCTCCTCCTCCTCCTCCTCCTCCTCCTCCTCCTCCTCATCCTCCTCCTCCTCCTCCTCCTCCTCTTCCTCTTCCTCTTCCTCTTCCTCCTCCTCTTCCTCTTCCTCTTCCTATTCCTCCTCCTCTTCCTCCTCCTCCTCCTCCTCCTCCTCCTCCTCCTTCTTCTTCTTCTTCTTATATTAAATATTATTATCATTTTTATTTTTACTTTTATTATTATTATTTTAGCTCAATCCCCTTCATTGCCATTTAAAACCACATTTTGTGTAGATTTCATTTAACATTGACCAATAAATGTTCCCCAAAAATTGTAATTGTGCTGTTTCCAAGGATACTTAAGCTTTGGAAGCCAAATATGGCTACTAATTTCTCGAAACTTGACAACTGACACCAGGCAACCATCGACTCCTTGAGTCGTACATATCTCAACTTGAATATAAGATAGCTTAATGTGTATTTTTTCATCAAAGCAAGTTGAATAAACCAGCTTTAAGATATGATACCAATAGCGTCAAATACCCAAAAGCTGACGAGTGTGTGCTCCCCCACATATCGTGACATAAAATTTCTTCCCCACTGAATACAATAAATGGCCCATCTTGAGTCAATCCCGTCGACACGGGTACAACTTTTGTTTGCAAATGGCAAACAGAAATCATGAAAAGTTAAAAGAAAGTACACGTAAAATTAGTTTCAGGGGGAAAGCCCAACGGGGCGGGGGTTGAAGGCTCCATTATGTGTGTTCCCAAGTTTTATAAAAGTTTGGATAGTGTCTTTTACATGCACGTTCGAAATATATTTGTTCACATATTAACTGTGGTGCAGCGGTTAGGCGCTTCGCTGTGACACAGAGGAGACCCGGGTTCGATTTCTGAGTGAGGCGAATTTTTGTAGAGTATCTCGGTCTTTTTGATGGGACGTTGTATCCTTCTCAGCCTGGGTTGACCTTGGCAGGTGGGGTTAGATGCGCCTCCAAAAATGATCTACATTGTGTCAATCAGGGCGTAAAACACTTACGTTTCAACAACAAAAAAAGAAAAATAAAGAAACACACACACATACACACATACACACATCAATCTGAAACAAATCAAAGCAAAGTGAGACTATTAATAATGATTTTCCTGCCTTTTTATCTCCCCCTCCCTCAGGTTTTCTGGAAGTTGTGGCGGCTGTTGCGATCGCGTCCGGCGGTTGTATGGTGGTGTTGTCCATCCTGGGGCTGTGTGGAGCTGGCAGAAACTCCAGGTGTCTTCTGGCGCTGGTGAGTACTGTGTATGTGTGTGTCAGAATGTCATTGTGCGTGCGTGCGTGCA
>NW_004797354.1:872753-874560 GCF_000002075.1 Aplysia californica | reverse complement strand
TGTGATGTGAAGTCTGTGATGTAAAGTCTGTGATGTGAAGTCTGTGACGTAAAGTCTGTGACGTAAAGTCTGTGATGTGAAGTCTGTGATGTAGAGTCTGTGATGTAGAGTCTGTGATGTAAAGTCTGTGATGTAGAGTCTGTGATGTAAAGTCTGTGATGTAGAGTCTGTGATGTAAAGTCTGTGATGTGAAGTCTGTGACGTAAAGTCTGTGATGTGAAGTCTGTGATGTGAAGTCTGTGATGTAAAGTCTGTGATGTGAAGTCTGTGATGTAAAGTCTGTGATGTGAAGTCTGTGACGTAAAGTCTGTGACGTAAAGTCTGTGATGTGAAGTCTGTGATGTAGAGTCTGTGATGTAGAGTCTGTGATGTAAAGTCTGTGATGTAGCGCTTCGACTTCTCCTGCAGAAGACATGAGTTCTATTCCCGTGTGGAGTATTGTTTACCGAGTTAATTCCTTTCTTTGCGGGAATTATGTCTCAGACTGGGTTGGCCCTGACGAGCCGGGTTGAAGCATCCTGCCTCCTAAATAATCGAAATTATGTTAATGGGCGAAAAAATATCTACAAACAATGACTTTTTGCATTTTAATGTCATTATTATCACTATTTTCTTTCATTATTATCGCCATACATAAAATGGTGGTAAAGTACCGCAACTATTTTTAGTTTACTTTTTTCTCGGGAGGGGGGGGGGAGGTGTTTGAATTTTGTTTGTTTGTTTGTTTGCTTGTGTTTGCTTCTGGATTCAGTATTACCGTTGTACTTAAAATGTTAATAAAATAGCATGGCTATTGAGTTTTCACGGGGGGAAGATACATTTTGTTTCACTATTTTTACTATACTTAAAACATTAGTAAAGTATCGTAACTATATTTTTATTACAATATTTTTGGTTATCTTTTTATTGTTTCATTATTACAGTTTTACCCAAAACATTGCTAAGTAAATATGTGGGTGGTTGGCGGGTGCTCTGGTGTTGTTTGCTTCTTCTTCCCTATGATAGAGCTATCATCCTTATCTCCCCTTCTTCTTTAGTTTATTTTAGTAGAAGGTTTTACGGCCCTCGCAACTTCATAAGGTCATATGAGCGCCAGAAGATTAGAAGTGTTCCAAGAGAGTAACATACATAAAAAAAAGAAGAAGATGAGATAAGGACGATAGATGTTTCATAGGAAAGAAGAAGCAAACCACACCAGAGCACCCGCCATCCACACACTCCCCTTTTTCTTTTTTATGTTTAACTTGAAAAACCTCTAATCGTTTGGCGCTTCTATGACCTTATGCAGTTGCGAGCGCCATAAAATTCTTACTAAAACTAAAAGTAACTATTCCTGGGTTTTTATTTTGTTTGGTTTGGTTTACAACAGCTTTTAATCTCTTTTTTTTATACAGGTGGAAAGTAACCTGCATGAAGGCCTTATGAACGGTATCCGGGACCAGTACATAGGGAATCTGAACTTTGTTAACCGGTTCTCTTCTTCCTATGATAACGCTCAAGTCACTGTAAGTAATGTAAGACTGCGCTTTGCACAGGCTGGCTGTTCTTGCAGCTACTGTTGTACTATTGTTTATTGTCGTTGTTGTTGTGGTTGTGGTTGTTGTTGTTGGTGGTGGTGACGGTGGTGTTTACTTTTGATGCTATTGTTGATCATTATAACGAGGAGCAGGAATACGAGTAGTATGATGATGATGATGATGATGATAGTGATGATGATGATGATGATGATAGTGATGATGATGATGATAGTGATGATGATGATGATAGTGATGATGATGATGATGATGATGATGATGATGGTGATGAT
>NW_004797354.1:867364-868977 GCF_000002075.1 Aplysia californica | reverse complement strand
AGAGACGGTGGAGGACGGGATGGGGTTGTATGTACAATTACTTTAGCTGGAAAGATGTGTGCCTTCGTAAATACATGGATTTAGATAATGAAAATGATTTTTCTCCTTGCACGAAAAGAAACAAGGTGTTCCTTTTTCGGTGTAAGGGTTTTTGCTACCATACTGACCCAATTCATATCATTTAGGAGGCAGGCTTCAGACACTGCTTCTCAGAGCCAACCCGGGCTGAGAGGGATACAACATCCCAGCCGAAAGACCGATATATACTCGAATAAAATTTTCTCCCCATTCTGAAATCGAACTCGGGTCTCCTGCGTGTGACATCGAAGCGACTAACTGTTTCACTACAGACAGGCGGTGTTCCTAAAACAGAGTTAGGTTAGAGGTGAAAGTTAATTCCGTTATATGAGAGACGACGGGAGGCAGAGGTTGTATACTGAAGCCGACAGAAAGAGTGATCATCTTAGCATTCTTTCTTTCTTTCTTTCTTTTTTTTTTCTTTCTTTCTTTTTTTTTTCTAGGCTTCTAAGCATGGTACTTTGAATGAAGAAATATCGATTCCTAGTTGGAGACGTTGCACTGTTTGACACTGGGTGCCTTTAAGTTCAGTTCAATGTACATGTGTTTTACATTCCCGTACATTCACAGAAACTTTCCTGTACGGGTAATAAAGAGTTAATTTGTCTTGTCTTGTCTTGTCTTGTCTCATATTTTCTTTTCTTGGCTTGTCTTGTCTTTGTCTTCTTTTTATCTGTGTCTTCTCTTCATCTTCTCTTTATCTTTTCTTCTCTTCTCTCCTATTCTCTTCTATTCTCTTGCGTCATTATGTGCTTACCTTAGCCAATGAATACGTCATGAAACATTTATAGTGAATAGCTTAGTTTCTTTATATAAAATTAGGATTTGCCTTCCATCTGTGACCTTGTTGTGAGATCACGTACTTGTCAAAACAATGAAAACGAAGGAACTGAATTCCGTCTGTTAAGCAATTTTTATCCAATTTAATGTTGTTTGTTTGTCTGTTTGTTCGTTTGTTGTTTTTTGTTGTTGTTGTTTTTTTACGACCAGCTAGTTTCATCAGGATGCCACAAATAAAAATATTGTTTGCACATGCATGGGACGAATGTATCCCGAGCCAAACGGGAAATTAGTGTCAGGTGACTTTCCCAAAGACACAACGTCGGGCCGAGCTGACATTCGAACCCCCGAACCTGTAACCTCTCGATTACTGGTCCGGTAGCCTAACCACTAGGCCGCCGATGACACGCTCCATACTGAATTAGAATATAATGTTACAAACAGAAGTCTGCGTTCACACGGTAATCTTTTCCTAGGTCCCCAAGACTTGTTGCAAACTGGACAAAAGCAGATACATCCACGACAGAGTATACGTGCACTCAGTGGATGAAAGATGTGGCCATAAACCCTTCTCCAACAACAGTCATATTGACAAGGTAAGTTCCAGCCTCTGTGTATGACTTAACGTGTACACGGTAGGTGAGAGATATGGCTATAAGCCATTCTCAAATAACACTAATATTGACAACGTAGGTTCTCACATACACACATTCACATACACACACACACACACTCACACACACACACACACACAC
>NW_004797354.1:865214-866835 GCF_000002075.1 Aplysia californica | reverse complement strand
TTTTTTTTTACGAGTACCTGATTTTTCCGCCTTGCCATACATTTTCTTCCATCTGTTTAACCATAGCACTAAACCTATCTTCTCCTTTCGTAGAGTTTTATGTGTATCAAAAATGGGTATCCTTATCTATATTGTGGTAAAAAATTCATGGCGCAGCTTATCCTCAAATATCTTTATAACGGGTGAATCAAGGTCGTCCATACTTTGCACAGCTGTTTGTCCCAGTTTGTCTTAATTTTCTTAATTTAATCACATTTTTCCACAATATTTGAGGCTAGATTCAAAAACTTTTCTTCGTAAATTTATATAAAACAATATAAACCTCCTTCACGCGGAAAATGGAATTGTTCACAGCACTTCCAGCTTCTCACACACATTTTGTATACGCATATGGGTTACGTCACAGCTCACCAGTGACACTTTTTACAAGAAATTAATTTTGTAGTTAACACTTTTTTGCACTAAAAGTTATCAAAACAAGAATTCAATAAAGATAATCTCGCGATTAGAAAAAAAAATGACGGACTCGTTCGTAAAAGCGATCTTGTCCCAGCTGTAAACCTTTCAAAATCAGTAGAAACCACCCGCTTGGATTTTTTAAATTAATATTTACTACGGAATGTTTTAGAATAGAGCTAACAGGTCCTCTCAAAATAATCTGTTATTACTATGTAGACAAATGATACAAGTCACTGTGCAAAAGCTGGAGGGTTTGTGTTCGATAGTTGAGATATTTGACCATAAGCTGTGCCATGAATTTTTGACCGCACTTCCAACAACAAGAGTGACCAATAGCCATGTAATTGTCTTGTTGCGTATGTCGTGTTCTTTGTCAGATTACGCGTGATAACGATTGTATTGAAAGCAATTGTTGCTCGTTAAATGGACCAGTATATATGAAACTTTGATTAAACTTTTATTTTATTGTGAAGTGTCTAGACCCACTGGGGTCTGGGAGCTTTTGAAGTGATCTTTAATACTATCCCCTGCACGGTGATAGCAGTAGGACATTTTAACTTTTTGACCTAATCTTATATATCATTTATTATAAATGATTTACGCCCCTATCGACACAACTAAGATCATTTAGGAGGCGGGCTGCTTCGATCCCAGCTGTAGGGTCCATTCCGAGCCGAGAGGGACGCAACGCTCCAGAAAATACCGAGATACTTGATGAAAACCTTCCTCACGAGGGAATAGAACCCAACATTGTCTGTGGGTGGTTGGCTGGTGCTCTGGTGTGGTTTGCTTCTTCTTTACTATCAAACATCTATCGTCCTTACCTCCCCTTCTTCTTTTTTTATGTTTGTTACTCTCTTGTAACACCTCTAATCTTCTGGCGCTCATATGACCTTATGCAGTTGCGAAGGCCGTAAAACCTCTACTAAAACAACATCGTCTGCCTACGACAGTGATAATAATGATAATAAATAGCATTTATACTGCGCATTTCCATTTCCTAAAAGATGCTAAATGCGCATTACAATGAAAAAGACATCACATCTTAAAAATTAATCGACACAAATGTGTACGTAAAACAAAGTATTATACATATAATATAAATGCATATGTGTAAAATTTTATACCAGAAAAACAGTCTCGCAATGAGGTTGAAAATGTG
>NW_004797354.1:859695-861617 GCF_000002075.1 Aplysia californica | reverse complement strand
GGGACTCGAGACTACTTTTTACAAAGCATTTCAATATTTATGTGCATATCTGTTAAAATAATATTAGTTGATGTGGATACAAAACGAATTTTAACAATGATTTACTTGCAAAATTTTAAATGTTTATTAATGCCTTGAATAAACTGTTCATGTTACGAATGCACGTAACTTTGTGTGAACTGAATACTGTTGTCCTGTGAGGAGCGTAGATATATCGGAGACAAACATTATCAGTTTTCAACTTGTTTCTCTATTGTTTATTTGCTTTTGTTGCTTTTTGTTGTTGTTTTTTAGTATGCTTTTTTATCGTAGGTGTTTTTACAGCCCCATCAACACAATTTAGATCATTTAGGAGGAGGGCTTCCAACAAGGGCTAAAAGGGATACAACATCCCAACAGAAAGACTTGAGATTCTCGATAAAACTTTTCTGCCCTCTCGGGAATCGGGCTCGGGTCACTTGTGCCTGATAGTGAAGTGTCATCGTCATTGTTATTATTATTATCAGTGTTTTAGAATTCAAACAATGGAAAATCATGAACTTTGGCTGTATGCAAAGCCCGTCTTCCACGTCAGTCGCCACATAGCTTAGAGCTTATGTTAGCTGTTTACAAGTTTACGAAACGTCCCGATCACATAAATACTGTACAAGTCTTCAAATTAATGTATTTTTAAGTAGCAAAAAACCCACAAAACAAAACAAAAACAAAAAGAAACAAAAACCCCCAAACGAACAAAGAACAAACAAACAAACAAATAAATTTAAAAAAAATAAAATACATCAGTATGGCAAGTCACTGCAGAACTGAAGCAGGTGACAGAACTATGTTACAAAGCAGGCACCTTTAGTAGACATAAGAATAAACACAGTTTCGGTTAGGTAAAAGTTTAACGGTTCTCACAACTGCATAATGTCATATAACGAGAGTCCACATATACTTCAGTTTGTTGCTGTGTTTGAAGAGTGTGGTGGTTGCCTATAGAGTAAGAGTGGGATTCTGAGAATAAACTGGGCATGAGTTTCAAAGGTATCGTAACTCGAGTTACAATATTTTTTAAATAAAAGCTATGTTAAACCGTTTTCTGGTGCGCATCTATATATTATGTCAAAACCGCGTACCGTAAACTCAATAAATGAAACAATTGTTCCCAAATGAAAATGTATTGTGAGTCTATAGCGGTAAAATCGTGGCAAAAAATGTATCGTATCTTGACTTACGATACTTTAGAAATAAATTCATGCAAATCTCTTTTAATGTATGTTGTTGCTCCAAGTTACGATAGTTTTATTGCCACGGACTTGCATCGACATAGAAAGATGTATATTATACTGGTATCGTATCTCTGAGTATAATAGAGTGAAATATGTCCTCCTTGGTAGTAAACTATCGTAACTTAAGATACAATATACTATGTTATTCATAAAGGAAGTTTCTAAACCCTAATCTCTCTTTGATTGTAAAGATTGTAAATTGAACAGCCCCTTCAACACAATATACTTCACCTATGACACATACTGTGCCGTACTCAAGAGCCCGCGGACTGTATCTGATCCAGCGAATGGTTGTATCTGGCCAGCGATAGAATGAATCTAGGTAGTCCATCATGGGAATCTCCAAAAGACAGAATCCTACTCCAAGCACAAACGAACTTAATGCCAAGAGAAAAGATGCCAAAAATCCTGCTCTAACAAATTATAATTATAATTATAATTACAATTAGTCTATAAATACAATACATGGCAAATAGCAATAATTGGTATTTCTTGATTTGTTGTTATTTTTCTTGTTGTCGGTTTTAATTCATTGTTTATGAAAGGTTTAGACATACCTGTTCACTCACGAGTGTCATCAGTCATCAATGAGTGTTTGTCCTATTTTGAATGTCCCAAGTCTCCCCTGTCCCAAGTCTCTACCTCACCCCC
>NW_004797354.1:855770-858256 GCF_000002075.1 Aplysia californica | reverse complement strand
CTGTATGCTTCTCGGGAAGCTGAGAATGTTTCGGAGTGTTCTATGGTCTGCTGGGGTAATAATATAGTGTTAAGCGCATAGAGCCTGCTGTTGAGCGGGGATATGCGCTATACAAATGCTATCTATTATCTATTATTATTATTATGAAACGACAAAAATTATTGTCGTACTATAGAGCTTGTTCCCTTGTTCCCTTTCGTCTGTCTGAATTGAGAAAATTCAAGTTCATATTTAAAAGGCTTATTAATTTGCCAATGCGCACGTATCTTTCCAGGACTCTCTGCAGCCCAGCAATCAAACAAAAATATTCGCTGAACAAAGAAGGGGAAACAAATGTATAGCAACTAAAAGATTTACAGTAATCTCGGCTAGTTCTCACTTTGAGACAGTGACACCATATCCGGCTCCAAAATTTCAGTGTAAACTTGTAGATTTCATCTCAAGAATATTGTACATGGCGTATACAAACGTCTCCATGTGAATCTTGAAATGAAGATTACTCACACCATCGTTCAACCGTGATTCAAAGGTGTGGTGTTGATAAGAATATAGATCTAAGAGATCTGTAAACTCTTTGCTAAACTCGCACAGAAAGTCAATGAACAACTTGTATTTTCACCTGTCAAAGTCGTCAATATCTCGCCAACCCGTTAACCTCAGTCAACCAAACTTGGCACACGCATTGAAAACGAGGCACAGTTTGCCTTTACAGCAAATTTGCCCACACAAGCTTCACAGCGAAGGCGCAGAGCATGCCAAAACACAGCCGAAAGCACGAAAATGGGCTTAATGTATCTGCCTCAGCAACACTGGCATAGAGACTGGGGGTTAAAACTGAGCTTGGTATATTATGCTAAACAGATGTTTTGGCTGTAAATATCACTGACGTGCAACCCTTTATAAGTCTGCGTTTTTCAGCCATGTTTCATTTGCATCACGATGGTCTAACAATTCTCGCTGCCTGATGTCGACAGAGGAAGAGCCTTTGCCTGGCTCCAAGATGGTTGCATATTATTCCGAGTCGTTGCACGTCGACTTGGGGTGTCCCCATCAGTCACGTGGAGGCTGCAAGAACGATAGCTAGGACCGGAAGGGTCCAGAACAGGCCTCGACCAGGGCGGCATAGTTTGACCAACGACAGGATCGACCGGTTTATTGTCAGACAGGCCGTGACGTCACGAACCACCACCTCAAACCGCATCAGGGGCCAACTACAGGTGACAGTCAATGTCCACGTGAACGAGGAGACGGTGGGGAACCGTCTCCGTAGAGCCAGATTCGCTTCTCGTGTCCCTGCCAGGCGCCCATGACACACGCCGGCCCACAAAGCAGCTCGCCGGGCGTGGTCTGCTCACCATTCAAAACGGACACGACGTCAGCGGGACCAGGTAGTCTTCTCGGACGAATCCAGATCCAACCTGCTGCGCTTAAACAGACGAGCCCATGTCTGGAGGCGCCGAGGAGAGCGGTTCCACCCTGACTGCATTCAGCAGGGTGGTGCCCTACGGTGGAGGGTCCGTTCTGGGGTGGGGAGGCTTCTCAGCTCAGCACAGGACTCCCCTGTACCATATTATACAGGGCAATTTGATCGGGGCAAGGTACAGAAACGAAATCTTTCGTCCTCTTGCTGTTCCTCTCCTGCAGCAGATTCGACCATTTGGGATCACATTGACCGGTAGATAAGGAATGACCACCCTCCTGCACAAAGTCTTCAACAACTCTTCGGCTACCTCGTCCAGGAGTGGCAGAACCTACCACAAGTTCTCCGAAGGCAAGCCCTGTCCATGCATCGACGCGGCGCAGAGTATTTGATCAAAGGGGGTGGCTAAACACATTATTGACAATGTTCATGAAGAACCATGGCTGTTCAGACTTTTGAAACCCGACCAGTGTGATTTAAACTCATTTCACATGAATTTCTCGTTGTTGTGGAAACTAAAATTTTACACACTTAATCTACAGAGCAGAAAGTATCTTTTTGGGAAAAAATGAATAAATTTGGAAAAACTGTGTTTCAGTCATCTTTCTTTGAATTTTAGTTCCTGGACTTTTTTGTGCGAGAAAGAGAGAGAGAGAGAGAGAGAGAGAGAGAGAGAGGGGGGGGGGTTAATTTTGTTTTAATCGCGGACATATTTGTAAACAGTTCATGGTGATATAGGACAGGCGGTGCGAAAACTATACATGTATAGCTCTAGATTAATCCCAAACTATAAGCCTATACTAATAAGCCTTTCTAGATCTGGAGCGACCGTTTGAGAAGCTTTCGAGGCCCAATCTAGTCTAGATCTACTTTGACACAAGACAAGAAAAGGCGTAAGTTATAATACGATAAGGCTCAAATTTTTTGTCACTGATAGTGATATTATTATGTTATTGTTATGATGAAAGAGGTACGTATTTTAAAAAATCTCATCCCCCTTCCCCCAGAAAAAAATCATCATCATCATCATCATCATCATCATCATCATCATCATCATCATCATCAT
>NW_004797354.1:834967-852816 GCF_000002075.1 Aplysia californica | reverse complement strand
AGCAGCAGCAGCAAAAGCAGCAGCAAAAGCAGCAGCATCAACAAAACAACAACACCATTAACCAGATACCACAGCAGCAGAGCCTTGTTGATACTATAATAATAATAATAATAATAGACCTTTATTACATTATGCCGCCTGTCCTAATTATATACCTCTCTCCAAAGTGGTTCGTTTCATTTTTGTAAGAGTTTATAAACGGCGCTCCCAATATACTGAGCAAGGTAAAGTCATGTACGTGCTAGATCTTGATTTATTGAGCTAGAACAACCAAAATAAACTTAAGTTATTTAAAAAAGAATATGTATTGATCTCGAATTTTACAAGGCCAAGAAATTACTATTAGATTTACTATAAGGCACATGCCTCTAAATGGATCATCAACTTTGTCCCCACCAGCAATAAGATATTATGTGTAACTTCCCTATCATCATCCTATCAGTCGACCTTGGCATAGAATCCTATATCGCAAAAAGCACCATGAATAAAAAAGAAAAAAAGAAAACAGAAAAAAGGAAAAAAGAAGATAATATTGAAACAAATTGTGCACATAACAGTTTAATCTTTTTTTTAAAATCCGAACTGAGAGAAGAGATGGGACCAATGAGATGGGACCCACTTGAAGAGATAACGTGTGTTCACGTTGTCTCAGTTACAAACAATTGGCTCAGGTCTTTAGAAAAAGTTAAAATAAACAAACAACCAATGACAAAACGGCTCATCTGCGGCCATAATCATGATTATGTGCTCCCCAGTTTCCCCCTGTATTTCTGTGCGGCTTACTTTGCCGGTCCTCTGAACTGAAAAAGGGTAAAATAGACAGATACAAAAATAGGGCAACTTTGACCCTCTTTTGCCTCTAGGACTTTGGTGTATGTAACTTTTCTGGGGGCTTTCGTGGCCTAGATGTTAAGGTGTTGGCCTCTCATTCAAAAAGTCCCGGGTTCAAATCCGGGTTGCGACCGAAAAATTTTGTTATCTAAATTTTTCTCCTTTCACCTCATTTCCTGCTCTCTAGCAATGTTCTGTTGTCTGCTTTCGTCTCCTCTTTCTGCCCCCACCCCCTCACCTCCTTTGCCCCTTCCTATCTGGGCTTGTGATTCTTTCTGCAGCCTTTCTACTGCTTCTCCTTCGCTTCTTCTTACTGCTGTCTTTCAGCCACACCCCTGATCTTCGGGTAGGAAAGATTTATACCTAGCCTTTTCGGACAAGGGTGAAAAATCTCGGAGGGCCCGTGTGCAAGTTGCGCACGTTAAAGATCCCTTGGTGGTCTAAAATCGATAAGAGTATGCTTCGGCCGCCACCTGGGCAAAATTCAAAATTTCCTTCCAACTGAAAACATTACGTGTGTCCCGCGCGCTCATATGACCTTATGCAGTTGCGAGCGCCGTAAATCACTTTACAAAAACAAAAATAACTTTTCTCCCAAGTTTTCAGCAAAACATCATTTGGGGGTCTAGCTAACTACTTTTTGTGATCGAAGTGACTATTTCTCCGAACGTTCGGAGAAATAGTGCCGATCTTTATTTCTCCGAACGGTTTCCGGCTTCCGCTCTGGTCGTGATTGTTTGCCTATTTGCGAGAGTTCGGCGCCAACTTTCATTCCGTCATTCTGCGAGGTCTGGGAAGGAGCAAATCAAAGGTGGTATCTGTTCTCAGCTTCTCCTCCGGCCGTGTGCCCACTGGTTTAGCGAGGCGGGTACTGCCTGAGGCACCCGAGAGACGGAGAAATCTGACCCTCTTTTCTATTGAGTGGACGGTTATCGTCCATTAAAAAAAAAAACGGAGCAAATTTTTGGGTTTAGATCTATTTCAATTTTCAAGAGCTAGATCTAGTCTAGAGATTTTTAGATGAGTGTAAAAACGTGAAAAAGAAAGGTTTCACAACAGAATGAAATCAAAACTAGAACAGCCCAGAAACAACCACAACAATTAACAAATAAGGGCGTGTGTCCACCTGTCCGAAGAAGATTGACCGTTTTAACCCTAAATGTGCGTAATTTGTTTTAAAAAGTACAGGATATTGCATGGAAATTATGGAACCACACACAGGGGGCCTGCCAGTGTCAGTACATGTACTTGGTTTTGGTGGAACGCTCTAACATAGCACATTTAAATCTATACAGGTATATATATTTAGAATCTAATGAAGGTAGGAACATCAAATTAAATGACGTTACACAATACCTTTTATATGAACATCAAATTAAATGACGTTACACTATACAACCCCCCCCCCCCCCCTTTTCTCCAACAAAAAAAAAATTAATAGAAAAACAACACATCAGAACAATAACAAGAAAAAAAAATACACACCAACAAAATATAACACCACAAAGAGGGAAAAATGAACGAAAAATAAAAGAGGAACAGCAATACAAATCGTATGTAACTGTAACGTATTCAACAAATCAACGTGGTGACAACAAGTGAGAAAGAGACGAAGTGAAGCTAAGTGAACTTTCTTTCAAAAGTAAAGAGTTTCATTTTCTTTTCTTTTTTTTTTGACTTTTTCGGGGACCAAAAAATCGAGCCACGATTGATTGGTCGCGGCCTCGACAAACGCAGATGCTAGCTCTATGTGTCGTTATCAATAACCCTCCATAGATCTAGATCTAGACAGCTCACGAGTGAACGCAACACATTAAGTTTAAGAGCAGCACCCTTCATAGGCCACACGTCATATCTGTAGCGAAAAACTGTTTGGAACTGTAGCATTTCTTTATATAAATACGGACATTTTTTGGACCGATTGAACCATATTGTATACGAACAATCTTTGGTAGGCCTATAATATAATTATAGATCTATATTTTATTTTTATTATCCGAAATATGCGGGAAAGGGTGTGATTTCAGAGTGTTCGGAGAAATAGTGCCCAGCTTTATTTTCCCGAACGTTCGGAGAAATAGTGCCGGCCTTTTGTGATTTCCAAAAATGTTATAGTCAGTCGCCCTGTGTGAATGTTGAATAAGGTTTCTGCCTGAACGTTCAGAAGATGTTTTTTATGTTAAGACCTTTTTTTGTTGTTGTTGTTGTTGCAATTTTCACTGTTGTTGTTGTTATCGATCCATTTTCACTGTTAAAATGGCAGAATTCTCGAATGCAGCTTTTCGTGGTGGGAAATTCAGCCTGCTCATGGAGCTCTGGGTGAAAAAGTGTAACATGACACAGTTCGACGATCCAGTGGAATTCTTCACTGTGAAAAAACCAGGAACATTCATTCGCCCTTTGAACCGTCATGTCGACCACAGTAAACGCAGATTTGGCCAGAGCTCGAGCTCAAGCGACTTTTGATCCTTTACAATTAACTTATTTCTTATACGATGGCCCTGAAAAGACGAAGAGGAAACGTTTCTTGCGTAAGTATTAGAAGCATGTACATTTCCCTCAAATGTGTAATAATAATAAGGCCAGAGGTTGAGGCAGTCTTTGATCCTTGAACCCAAACTACAGATCAGATCTCTACAATCTAGTCTAGACCTGGCCGAAAAGGTAGAGAAAGCAGCAACAGACGGACACTTGCAGATTGTACACCAGACAACAGAAACTCTGTCAGGAAGGTTCAGCAAGCCTACTCAACCAGTGAAAGACAAGGAGAGAAGGACTATCTTTTACCCAAAGCGGCAACTTAACCGAGGGAGAGAACACTGTGATCAACTCTTGAACAGACCACCTCCAGAAAACCAACCAGAAATTCTTCCAGCCAGAAAAGACCCCACAATAGTTATGGAATCACCTTCGAGAGAGGAAAATGCGGCAGCTATAACATCAAGGCAGATGGTCCCGGCCATACACCACCGGAGGCCCTTAAGGCAGCTAAAGATACATTATAAGGGAAATTCTCTGTGCTCTATTTGAAAAGGTTTGGCAAAAGGAGGAAAAAGAGGGGTAAAGGAAAGGGGAAGGCTGCAAAACTGATTTCAAAACTGCTTGTAGGTACCGCAAACTGGCCGTGCACCCCCGTGGCGCACTGTCAAGGAGACCAAAAGGAGGAAATACCATCAGACTGGAAGGAAGGTCACCTAATCAAGCTGTAAATGAAAGGAGACCTCAGCAACTGTAACAACTACAGAGGCATATAGTAGAAATAGGACTAAGAAAGTGGCGATGGATGGGACACACCTATTAAGAAAGCCCAACGGAAACATCACAAGACAGTCACTGCAGTGGAACCCACAGGGAGCACGAGGCAGGGGTAGGCCACGTGAACGAGGAGGAGATGCGTGTAGAAAGGGACAAGAGATGAAGCTCACTTGGAACGAGCTTGGAAGGATGGCCCAGGACAGAGATGAATGGAAGGAGCTTGTGTGGCCTATGGGTACCCTGCCAGGGGTGAAAGGCATTGATGATGATTCATTAATCTCAGTCTCACCCCAATCACCCTCAAAACCACTCATTCAAATTATGAAATCCATTTTACACCCTTCTGTCAAATAAAAGGAAACAGATTTGCGGGATTTATGCATCATCTTTCATTCTGCCATTCAGCAAGGACTGGGAAGTAGCCGTTTTTGCATCGAATTCAATTTCTAGAGCTAGAATCTAGAGATTTGTGAATGTCTGACTATAATATTCAGATACCTCAGTTGTGGTCGGGGCAACGTTCCTGGACTATACTTCATTTGAAAAATGCCTTCAAAAGGTACTGCAAGAAAACAGGACAGCTCGACCTTGGCAGTAACCTATTTTGCATTTAGTCAACCCTAAAGCAAAAGGTAAAATCCTTCATGTATGTAGCCTAAACAAAACAAAATCCGTCCACGCCCCGCCCCCACACGCCTCGTTCACACCTTATTCACGCACGCACGCAAACACACACACACACACACACACTCACACACACACACACACACATACACACGCATGCACGCACGCAATGCACTTTCACTTACTAACACACACACACACACAACACACACAGACACACGCGCGCGCGCGGGCACGGGTCACTCCATTCGTAAATTATCAACAGTTTATTAATCTCGAGAACGGAAACCGTTCGGATAAACAGAGTTCAAGTTTATTTTCCCGAACGTTGGGAAAAATAGAACCAGCGCCTTAATAAAATTGTAACCTTACCTTGGTGCAAGCAACACAATCCATGAATATCACCACATTTGGTATAATAATCCATTTAATCGAATTCACTGGCCACAGAAATAATTAATGTACGCAACAAATGAAATAATAAAAATAAACAATAGGCCTAAACAATAAAAAATGGGTAGGCTAAGCTTGAAAATATATTTTTAAAACATATTGTGCACTAGGCCGATATGCGCGAACTGAGTCTATAAAGCTCGGCCAGCCCCGGCCGAACAACCCGGACACTTAACATTTTTAGTCCGGTTAACTTGACCACCCCACCACATCCCTCCTATGCAAGAAGGGCTTCCTCTCGTTCCCGGAATAGACAAAAAACGTCTTTGCCTTCCGTCCCAGGTCATATGACGTACGTAATATAGCATCTGCGCATGTCTATGACCTTATGAGTATGCATAGTTCAAGTTATGGAGACGATGAAAAAATGGTGGACCTACTTTCGATTTACCTGGCTCTGTCGCAAAAAGGAACAAACATTCAGTGAAAACGGGTGAAAGGGAAACAAAACGTGCGAGATTGTTAGCATTACTTAACAAAGATTACATTGGTTTATAAATTAACAAAATATCCGAATAAGATTGGCTTTAAAACGAGTTGGAACAACACTCCCCTAGGCGGGCGGCCGACTTGTCCAGACGGCCGAGATGGCCAGACAATACTGTAGTGACTAACACTACAGCAACAGTGATGCCAACTTCTCAGACTTCTCAGTCAACACTCTGTCGATGGAGCAAGTGCTCGAGAATTTCTACAGAGATTAAAAAAAACACTACTAGAATCTAGATTCTAAATCTACTCTTATTATAGTCTTAATTTGAGAGGAATTCTGCAGAGGGCCGGCACTTACCGTGACAAGGTCCACTGAGTCTGAGCAAACTAGGGAGGTGTGTTTGTTGGTTGGCTGGCTGTCTAATTCTGAGACCTGCTGAAAACATTAATTTCCTCACTAGAAAATCTAGATCTACATTCTACCCTTTTCCGTATGATTAATTATGGTTGTAAATGTTTCCTATCAATACACGAGTTAATATAGTGGGACTATGGTGCTTTTTCGGTAGTTCCCACCCCCCTTATTTGAGCCTGACCTACATCTAGATCTAGATTTATACGTTTGATTCGCGGTGAGCTAAGATATCAAACCTAACAACTACAAAACATTAAATTATGGTAAAATTCAGGGGGGCATGGCCCCCCTGAAACCCCCCTTCCTGTTTTTATTAGGTCAGCGGGGCAAGCCCCCCTGAAACCCCCCTACTCTTGTGGCCCAAACCCGTGAATAAAATTGCGGGGTGGGAACTACCGAAAAAGCGCCGGGACTATAGGCCAAGTGGTAGCGGGCTAGTAGTTTTAAGTCTTAGTAAGAGGGATACTACAAGGCTAACAACAAGGCAGAATCCGACTGAGTCGAGGGAATGAGTTCCGCAGAGGGCCGGCCGACCAACAATACACAAAAGAAAAGATCATATTTTGGTGATCTTGTAGTTCCGTTCGCTTAAGTCCACGATCCATTTGTTTACACCCAGACAAAAAATCTGGAAGTCTTGAAGAGGGTTCTTACTCAACTTAGTGTGCCCTCCCCCCCCCTCTCTCTCTCTCTCTTTTTCTCTCAGTCTCTCACTCTCTTTTTCTCTCATTCTCTTTTTCTCTCTATCTCTCTCTCAACTTTTCTCTGCTGAATTCTCTGTCTATTTCTGCCCCTGTCCTTCTCTTTCCCCGCTTCTCTCTCTCCAAGGGCGCACACACACATGCTAAGACACGAACACAAGATCTACATACATGCACACACACACACACACAAACACACACACACTCACACTCACTCACACACCCTCACACACACACACACGTGCACACACTTAGCTTAGCTAACATGGCGTAAGTTGAGAAGTCTAGTGTGAGTCTAAATTTCTGCTAGTTTGTATCTCTGACAGGTCAAGGATTTCAACCCATGGTAAAAACAATAATACAAAACTGGATTAAACTGAAAAGGGATAGTTTGTTAAAGGTGTTTCTGCTTATCAGCTGGTATTTTCAATAGGCTAGGCTTGGAACGAATCTGAGTCAGGTCGAAATTGGCCCACCCCCTGTTGAAGTTTCACTCTTGTCGAATTTGCACCTGCCTACATTTAACCCCTTCAATTTGAATAAATCACATAAATTTAATAATTATAATAAATATTTCTAATTCTAGATGGATTGAAATGACCCGAAGGATACCAAAGTTTTGTATACATATCTGGGGAATATTTTCAAGCAAAAAAAGAGGAAAAGTAAATGATGGGTGAAGTACCATTTTTTGTTTTCTTCAAGAGTGTAAAGTACGAGGCGAGGGAGCACAAAACTTGGGAAGGGTGTTTTCTGGAGCTTTTTTCCATAACTCCTTATCCGGCAAGCCACTACCAGCAGCTCGCATTCGGAACTCCTGTGCCGGCACTTGAGCCGCTGACCAGCGACTCGAGCACTTTTCTTTTCGACAACTTCAACATCATTAATAGCCTAGTTTTCGGCAAGTCTCTTTCACCGGAATTTCATTCCAGTAGTTAAAGAATAACTAGGCTATTGAAATAGGTTCACTTGTTTTGAGTTAATGACCAAATGAGTGATGTAGATTCAACCAAAATAGGGCCCCGGCATAGAGTCTAGTGGGCTTAACCCCCTCCGAGGTAAAGTATTCAAATAGTGGAAGCCTAGGAAGCTCAAATTTTATTTTATTTAGATAGAATCAAATGTGCAAAGAATAAAAGTGGGCTTTAATAATTCCATGACACAGAGTCTGATGATTCGCAAGGCTAGGCTAGGTTGAGACTGTCGAAGTTGCCATTTGCCCCAACCTACCCTAAGCTGCTTTTTTCCCCTTTTTCGCAGCAGTAGGACATTCAGTATGGAACTTAATAATATAGGCCTATTTTCCAGAGCCACACTACAGGAACTTTTCATCTATATTTTTTTGTACAGAGTTGAAGATCTTCAGTTGTTAATAGACAAATATGACTTCAAAGAAAAAAAACAACTGATTCCTTTGGAATTTCATTTCTCCTCTTTGCATAATTTTGGATCCATAGGACGAAAGGTGGCAGCCAATTTAGCAGTTGATTCAAGTCAGCACTTGTCATTATGGTCTTTGTACTGTTTGACATAGAAATTTGTCATATAATTTAGTTTTCCCGGGTCCTTACCTTCCACCATTGAATGTATCTGCCTCCATTCCTCACAGGAATCCACAGCAATAATGCCACACATTGGGTTTTTGTCAAATTTAGAAATGATTTAAATTTGTTAACTTTTTGTGAGACCACTCGTGATGTCATGAAGAGGTCACAAAAATTATTTGCGTTCAGAGTCAAAACTATCTGCGGGCTGAATCAGTTATGTAATGCAATCCTTTTATCATATCTATTATTTTGTGGCTTGGGACGATAAAGTTTACTTTACTCTTAAAATTCAAAACTCGTACAAAATGATTACCATTTTGAATTTGAGGGGTTTCATTGGTGTCTGCCTTTGTCCACATAGATATTTCTCTCAAGATCTAGTCTTCTCTTTGATTAAAACTGATTTCTTTGATTCAGCAAACTATAGCTTTGAGGCTGTAACGTTAGAAGAGAATTAATAAAAAATCATAGTGACTTAGTCGTCATTACAGTTAATTTTTTTTAAAAGGCTTTTATTTCTTTTTGGTTTAAAGGAATAGATTATTTTTTACTGTGTTGTGAAGATAAAATAAAATGTTGATTTTAATACTCTCTAGTGCAATTGGTTTCAAAATTGATTATACTGTAGATTTTGTTTTAACATGATGCCATTTAACATGATCCTGTTTACAGGGAAGGATTTTTAATCTTTGTTTTTTTTTTTCTTCATTATTATGTCATTAAGATGAAACCATTGTTTTCATTTCCAGAAAATATGGCGATCAGTGAATGTGAGCAGCAGAAGTTCCGTCGTACTGCCCACTTGACGCGGGAAGAGCAATATGAGGAAGCTCTGCGGAAGAGTACCTATGCTTTCAAACGGGTCGCCGAGCTGGGACTCAGCGATCAGGCAGACCTCTTCTATTTCAGAGAGTAAGTATGACTTTTTGTTGTAATTAGTTTTTCATATTTTGAACCAATGCTTGCTAAAAAGATGCTGTTATGGTCCTACTTTAGTGTTGTCTGTGTGTCATCTCGGCCTGTCATTTAATGATCACTCAGTGACTTTTTCTCTGTTATTGTGCTTCACGTAAGCTTTAAAAAAATTCTTGCATGCTTTTGATTTTTGTTGCCGTTAAATTGTCTAACCATGAAAATGACATGAAATTTTGTTTTGTTAGAAATGTCTTTTTTTGCTTTTTATCCCTGCCTGAATACCTTTACTGAACTTTAGGGAAATATTTAACGTTTTTCTGAACCATTTGAGTATTTTCTATTGGCTTGTTTTATGGAAGTCATGTAATTATTATTTGATTTTACATTGATCTGCACCTGTGACTTGAAATGCCCCATATATATGTATGCTTTTAAACAATTGAATGAAATGAAGTTGTGTTTTTGACAATGTTATACTGATGTTTACATGCTGTAACTGTTTTTCTTCTTCCCAAAGGATAGCACTGCTTTTAGCCTTCAAATCTGGGAAGGAAAATGAGCATAGAAATAGATGTCATGTGTATATCATAAAAGAGATGTGAACTGTTCTCTCCTCAGGCTCAATTCTTGTTTCAGTTTCATCAAACTTTCTTTGTAATCTAGTAGAGATGTCATTGTCATACAATGTATCTCTATCCCACCCTCCTTTCCCCACCCCCTTAACTTTATGATCTTCATATTGATTTTGTCTGGTCCAGGCAAAGCGGCATAGAATGCTGTCTGTTACAATGTGTTTGGCTTTACAGCATTTTCTGTATTTCTTCTTTACATTGTTGAAACTGTGGGGAAATGTTAAAAGTGGAAAAGCTTTTTCTTACTCTGGCTTATTCTTTGCAGTCTCTGTTCGAAAATGGTTTTGGTGATGATATGCTTTTCAGGTGCTGGTACACTTGACGGTCTATCACTACCACAATAATGTGCTCTGCCATCAATGCCGAGGGGGTTAATTTTGTATGTACATTTTACGGGTGATTTGGTGTTGTTTGTGCCTTCTTTCCTATAAAATATCTATCATCCTTATCTCTCCTCCTTTTTTGTCTGTTACTCTCTTGTGACATCTTTAAACTTTGTCGCTTATATTATTATGACCTAATTGCGTTGCACGTGCTATTTTCTGTCGTCCTATACCCTAGAGTTCTACTTTCAAGAACTTGAATGTCACTGTCTGTCTGATGGGATACTCTGTCTCATATTGAAACTGGATTGCAGGATTGAAGCAACCCACCTCCTAAATCATAAAATTGTGTTGATAGGGGTGTAAAATCGTTTACAATTAGCCATGTCACCTCTCATCAGCTCTTCCATTTTAGTTCTAGTATATTGAACTTTATTGTATTCATATCATGTTTGATCACGAGGAAACACCTGGCCTGTCACAAATGTGACCATACAGCTATTTATGCTTCATGAATAATAATGTGTCAGTCGGCAGATAATTTATTCAGTGATTGAAAAAGAGATTGAAACACTCTTGATTTTAATACATGAGTAACATGTGTATATCAAGGATGAAAGCATTGTGGGGTCGTTGTATGCCTTATCAGGGATTGCTATCACATTGACATGGTTGTAGTAGAACAGGACGCACTAATTGTTTTCTTATGACCTTATTGGCTTTCCTGATTGAGCTGAAAGCAAGGTTACATCACACATTTGTTTTGATTTTGGTAATAAATAATAATAATAATAATAATAATTAACACAGACACACAAGCACACTCACAGAGGCTCACACACGCACACGCACACACACACACTCACACACACATACACACACAAACACTCACACACACACACTCACACACACACACACTCACACACACACACACTCGCATACTTGAAAACACACACACACACACACACACACACACACACACACACACACACACACACACACACACACACACACACACGGAAAATAGAGTCGGGCCTACACCTTACCAACAATTAGGCTATTTGGCCAAACGTTAATTTAGTTTAAACCAAATTATATACTGAAACATTTTAGCGGACGTTGCTGGGGTCGTGAGTAAAATATTACCCGGGTCTCTGGTTCGTTATTAGGCTCTTATACGTTGTTTGTTGACAGTGTGAGTTCCATTCTAGAGTAGGGAATCGTTGTACGCTCATCCGTGTCAGTTTGTTTGGATTGTTGTCTCACATTTAGCCAGGGAAGTTTACCCAATCAGATAGAGTCGAAGTAGCCTGTTTTTGTGTGTTTTTTTAAATACGAAAACAATTGCTATAATGTGGCTGTGAAGACATTGTCCTAAATTGACCTTCAGATAGGATTCAATTGATTCATTAAAGTATTCTTTGTGGGTGGTTGGCGGGTGTTCCGGTGTGGTTTGCTTCTTGCCTTTTCTTTCCTATCAAACATCTATCGTCCTTATCTCCCCTTCTTCTTTTTTTAATGAATGTTACTCTCTTGTAACACCTCTGATCTTCTGACACTCATATGACCTTATGCAGTTGCGAGCGCCGTAAAACCTCTACTTAAAAAAAACCAACAACAAGTCTTCTTCTTTGCCTTTCCCCGCTCGCGCTAGATCTCAGGGTTAGTCGACTGTTGGTTCTTCAACCTACAGTGCAACTGATTTTACCTATGACATGATCGTTTTCCCAATTAGTAGGGCCACATTCCGATTTCGAAGGTAAGACTGTCCCTGCGGTTTCATGCACACACACAAAAAAAGAAATTATGCAAACTGAGCCAAAAAATGTGAAACTATGCGATTCTGTTAATTAATTTCAACAAAGAATGATTATAAAGGAAATTAATAAGAAATTATGCAAAAAATGATCTAATTTTGCTAAATTTGGCCGGGTGCATAAAACCACGGGGCCAGGTAAGATTTGTTTCATTGGCACAATACCCAGCCTGGTAGGACAATTCTTTGTAGTGTTGTGTTACGATCATTGCATACGCGTGTATGTACCATTAAGAATTATTTATTACTTCTGGTATACTGTGATGACGCCGGGGCTGCATTTTTTAAATAGGGGGGTTGCAATAGTCTGAAATAGGGACGGGAAGGGGAAGTTGCGTTAAAAGTAAGCAGAACCTCGTAGGCAAAATAAATTCGTTTTGGTGTGTAGACTGATAGAGTATCGTGATACCGTGATGTATTTTTATGTGAACTCCTCTGATTTGGAAATCCGTTCTTTGACAGTGGTGGGGGGTTATTTATTTATTTATTTATTTACTGGTTGTTGTTGTTTTTTTACTTTCTTATTTCATTTATAAAATTATTTGCAGGGGGGGGGGGGGGGGGCGGCTTTGCAGTGTGGTTCTCTCTTTTTATGTTGTCAAAGTCTTCGTCTGGTAAACTGTGACCGCTATCTTGCAGACTAACTGAAGTACATTTTTTTTAAACATTAAAAAACGGAAACCCAATGCTATAACCAGTCTGCTATGTTCCAGCTCAGCAGAATCTTTGAGGATCTTTTAAGGAGGACTTTAAGTGTCTGTGATAGCACCCGCTGACCCTGAGAAAAGTTTTCTTCGATACCTGGCGAGGGCTGAGAGTGCACCAGGGAAAAGTCTGTTTAAAGAAGAGAAGACAGTGCAGATCGTCAGATTGTAAGACGCGAAGCAAATCATCCCAGGATGAAAACCACAGCGGAGCGATTAGTGCTTCAGTCGACTCTCCTTTCACCCTGTCTCAGCAAGAGATGGAACAGCAAACGGAACCAGGGTTACGGAAACCCAGAATACTGTGGCCTGCTGCTAACGAGAAGGCAAAATACAAGACGTTAGAAGAAGAAGTCCAGAAGAAATTGAAAGAAGTCAAAAAGAGTTCTAACAGAGGGGATGCTAAAGAAATATTGAGTGCGTTTGCGACCATTATCTATGACTCGGCAATAAAAGAGTTTGGTATTTGTGAAGGAAAGAAAAAGACGGAGAAGAAAAGTGGATTGAGTAGAAGGCAGAGAGTACTTGCACAGCTAAGAAAACAGAAACGAGACTTGCAAAAGCAGAAAAAGTACGCACCACCAGAAGAGATAGAAGGCCTAAGAATCTTGTTTGAAGATCTTAAGAAAAAGAGCAGAGACCTACAGAGGCACGAAAGAAGGTGTACCAGGAGAAAAGAGAGAAAAAGGGAACGTGAACAATTTCTGAAGAATCCTTATGAAGCAGCCAAAAAACTGTTCACAGAGGCACGGAGTGGTAAATTGGAATGTACGAAAGAGGAACTCGATGCTTATGTTAAGCAGACGTACAGCGATTCAAGAAGAGAAGAACCGCTTCCTTATATGAGAGGCCTGAAGCGTCCAGCTGCCCCCGTCGTCAAATATTACCTGGGACCAATTAGAGAGAAAGAAGTAGATGAGTTCGTAAAAAAAGCAAGAGCAAAAAGTGCTCCTGGAGGAGATGGCGTGTCTTATAAGGAGTTCAAGTATTGCGACACGCTGAGACACACCCTCTTTGAGATGCTAAGAGGCCTTTGGAAAGACAAAGAAATCGTCAAAGATTGGTGCAGAGCGGAGGGCGTGTATCTACCCAAAGAACAGAATGCAAAGGAGATAGGACAGTTCAGACCTATTTCAATCATCAACGTGACGTGCAAGATCTTTATGGGAATACTTGCAAAGAGGACTGTAGCATATTTGCAAAGTAACGGCTATGTGGATGAAACGGTACAGAAAGCCGGGGTACCAGGGATCCCAGGCTGCATCGAGCATGCTTTCACCATTTGGGACACAATCCAAGAGGCCAGGAAAAACAAGGAAAGTTTAAACGTAGTGTGGTTGGATCTGGCGAATGCCTACGGGTCTGTTCCCCATAAATTGCTGATGAAGGCAATGGATTTTTTCTACGTCCCACAAGAGGTGCAAAACATTATGAGAGAATACTATAGTAACTTCCAGATGCGATTCTCAACCGCAAATTTCACAACGGAATGGCACCGACTAGAGATTGGGATTGCAGCTGGCTGCTCTATATCGGTCATCTGGTTCATCCTGGTAATGGAGATGCTACTGAGATCTGCAGAATGCTGTGAAGAAGAAGCAAAGGTGAGATCACCAAAGAAAGCCTTTATGGATGATGTGACCCTACTGACAAGAGATGGAGACACAATGCAAAGTGTGTTGAATCGGCTCGATAAGCTTATCACCTGGGCCAGGATGAAGTTTAAAGCTAAAAAGTCTAGAAGCCTGACTATTAACAAAGGAAAACAGAAGCAACTGAAGTTCACAATTGCAGGGGAGCAAATGCCCACAGTAAAAGAACAACCCGTGAAAAGTTTGGGTCGGTGGTACTCAGGAACTCTGTCTGATAGGAGTCAAGGCGTGGAAATCATGAAGCAGGCTGAAAATGGGCTGAAAGCAATTGACCAGACAAAGCTTCCAGGAAAGCACAAGATATGGTGTCTACAGTTTGCCCTCTACCCTCGATTGGCGTGGCCACTGACAATGTATGAAGTTGCTTTGTCAAGAGTTGAGATGATCGAAAGAAAGTGTAACAGCTACATCAGGAAGTGGCTGGGGCTACCCCGTACCATTAACACGTCATCCCTGTACAGACATAGAGGTGCGCTTCAACTACCTCTCACGTCAATTGTGGAGATCTACAAAGCAGGCAAGATTAGAACCGTTTTGATGTTGAGAGAATCAAGGGATAAGGAGATCAGTGGAAAACCTCCAGATGTCAAAACAGCCAGAAAGTGGAAGGCAGAAGTTGCAGCTAACGAGATCATCTCTGCATTGGAGCATGGGGACATTGTCGGTCCAGCGCAACCTGACAGATTAGGGCTAGGTAATGGCGACTTTAGACCTTTCAGGAAAATGTCTCAGCGAGACAGAAGAAAAGCTGCAACAAGACATATGCAAAAGATGGAGGCAGAGAGGCGAGAAATTCATCTCATCCAGTGTAGCCAGCAAGGACAAACGACCAGATGGGAAGAGCATGTAGTGGAAAGAAAAATCGGGTGGAGTGACATCTGGAAGTGGAATACATCAAGGCTGAGCTTTCTTCTCCGGTCTACGTATGATGTTCTGCCTTCACCGGTGAACCTTGTCAGATGGAAGGTACAGGAGGACAACAAGTGTAGATGCGGTAAGCTAGGAACCATGAAGCATATTTTGTCAAACTGCAACCTAGCTCTTAACAGATACACCTGGAGACACAACGAGGTGTTGAAAGTGCTCACGAAAATGGCGACACAACAGGTGGAAGAAGGAAAATATGCCCCCAAGATACAGAAGCATGGACCCACCAAGATTGCGTTCGTTCCGCAAGGAAGCAAGGTTGCCAAAAGAAAGAAAGCGAACGAAGCCATGAAAGACCAGAGCGGAGGCACATGGGAAGTAGCTGCTGACTTAAAAGGCTTTGAGAGGTTCTTCCCCATTCCAACTACGAAAAAGCCAGACATTGTGTTATGGGAGGAAAAAGACAAAGAGGTACACTTGGTAGAGCTCACGGTGCCCCACGAGGACAATATCTATGCCGCTCATGAGCGGAAAGAAAACCGTTACGAGGCACTCGTCGAACAATGTGAGGAGGCAGGATGGAAGGCAACCCATTTTCCGGTAGAGGTAGGATGCAGAGGTTTTGTAGCAACAAGCGCCCGTAAGTGGATGAGAGTGGCAGGACTTACTGCAAAGAAAAGCAACGAACTCACAAACTCCCTTCAGGAGACAGCAGAGAAAGCCAGTCATTGGATCTGGTTGAAGCGAGAGGACTCAAGCTGGAATGAATCCTAAAGTTGGCAGCAGAGGAAAACAGTCGAACTAACATGGAGACCTCACATCGGTGAGGGGGCTCGGTGCGTCAGAAAAGCTGTAGAGAGGAAGAGCCCGAAACAGCGACGCATTCTCTCCTGATGATCTCCATGCTAGAGTCCGGGATACGGAGCGTTCGACGGTGAGCAGTGCATACGGCTGTTTAGACTACGTACCCATGGAAGCACCCCTTGAGCACTGGACAAATTATGATATTATAATTCTTGTTCGGGGGAAATAGCAGGTATGTGAACACGTCAAAACTCCCCAGACAGTGGATGGTTGGCGGGTGCTCTGCTGCGGTTTGCTCTTTCTTTCCTACCAAACATAGTAATAGTCCTCCTTTTTTGTGTTTGTTACTCTCGTGTAACACCTTTTTATTATTATTTTTTTGGTAAGTGCTTTACAGCGCTCGCTACTGCATAAGGTCATTTGAGCGCGCGGGACACACCAAACATTTTCAGTTGGTAGGAAATTTTGAATTTTGTCCGGGTGGCAGCTGAAGCAAACTCTTATAATCGATTTTAGACCACCAAGGGGTCTTTAACGTGCACAACTTGCACACGGGACCTCCGAGATTTTTTGTCCTTGTCTGAGAAGGCTAGGTGTAGATCTTACCTACCAGAAGAACTGGGGTGTGGGTGAAAGACAGCAGTAAGAAGGGGCCAAGGAGTAGCATTAGAAAGGCTGTAGAAAGAGTCAGGAGCCCAGAGGAGGGGGCAAGGTGGGGTCAGAAAGTGGAGACGAAAGCAGACGACTGAACATTGCTAATGCTACAGAGCAGGAAAGGAGGTGAAAGGAGACAATTTTAGAGAGGAAAATGTTTTCGTCACTTCCCGGATTCGAACCCGGGACCTTTGATTGAGAGGCGATCACCTTACCCTCTAGGCCACGAGAGCCCCGTAACACCTCATCTTCGGCACTTTGTAGGACCTAAGTTATAGGACTTACTTGTGTTGCAAGTGCCGTACGCTAACTAAATCCAAACAAGCAAACAAAGTTCCCATGCAACCTAGAATTTTTTTTAAGTCCCACGTCGGGATTCTAACAAGGGTTATCTGCGCAGTCCCGTAAGGCGCATTTGAAAAGATTCTACCTCTATAGATGAGCAGCCGCTGTTGTATATAGTGTGTCTCGATAGTTATGTTTGTCGGATGTGGAATGTTCGAGACTGACTTGGAGTCTGGGTTCTTTGTTTCTCGAACTTTCTGGCGTAGTCCCCCCCCAGCCGGCTCGCTCGCTTGCGCAGTGTCCCCGTGGAGTTCCTAGAGCTCGGTCTTTGTTGAGAGTACTTGGCGACTGCTGTGTGTGTTAGGAACTTCTTTAGCTTCGCCCCCAACCACAACAAAGCACAACAACAGCAACAACAGTAGCAGCAGCTACAACAACAACAAGAATAGCAACCACGACAACCACAAGAGCAACAATAGCATAAGGACAGCAAGTACAACAGCAGCAACACCAACATTAGCAACAACAGCAACAGAAGAGCAACGACAACAGCAATTTAACATCAGCAACGACAACAACAACATCAGTGATGAGAATAATAAAAATAATGAGAGCAATAACAATAGCGGCAATAAAAATAATAGCAATAACAAAAAATTACAGCAATAGCAAATGCAGCTCAAGAACAACAACAGCAACAGAATACCACCTCCGACAACAGCAATAGCTCAAATTCACCAACAGCAACAACAACAACAACAACAACAACAACAACAATCCCCCACCTGTACGGCATAAGCGGAAGGAGTGACTCCAGTGGGAAGATTCAAAGCGCTGCTGTTCGTCGAGCACGAGAGCTTGGCGCACAGTACAATATCTACACTGACGGCTCGGCTAGGGCAGGAACAACGGACGGCGGCGCTGGAGTCGTCATCACAA
>NW_004797354.1:832370-834266 GCF_000002075.1 Aplysia californica | reverse complement strand
AGGGAGGTTGGACTGCCTCACCCGCTACCCAAGGGAGGCGGTGGCCCTGGCGAAGAGCACACTCTTCGGGGCTCCGAACATTTCGAACGGATAGGCTACCACACACACACACAACAACAACAAGGGAGGCGGTGGCCCTGGCGAAGAGCCACGCTCTTCGGGGCTCCAAACAATCCGAACGGATACGCTACCACACACACACATACACAACAACAACAACAACAACAACAACAACAACAACATAAAGTGCCGAGAAAGATTGTCGGTCGCAGTCTGTGAGTCGACTACGAGTGTTGTCGTTCGAGTCAACGACGTTGTGTTGACGTAAACTCTCTAATTGCGGTTCTTGGGGTTTTATGTGACTGTTCGTTGACAGTAACGACAATAGCAACCATAGTATCAGAAGCAACAACACCAAGAACAAGATCATTTATGAAAACAATGCAAACAAGCAGGCGTGTGTCTTGTAGCAATTTGGTGCATCGCTGTTGCAATAGGCCCGAGTGAAGAGAATTATTTTATTGAGTAACCTGTTTTAACTGCTGTATCCCTCTCAGCCCGGTTTAGTCTGAACAGGGAGGGTAGGAAGCCCGCCGCCTTGATGATCGAAATTGTGTTGATGGGGACGTGAAAAAACCTACGTTAAAAGACTGAAAATACTAACGTTTATGTATTTAAAACCAAATTTGCCGTGTTCGAATATGCTTACCAGTTTATGTGCTAATGTTCAACATCGAATATTTTTTAACATGAACACTAAACAAGTTCATGCAATTGCTATGTCAGGTGGAATCTGGAATAGATATTCCTTGTGTGACAGCTTGTGTCTATTATATTTTTGCCGCCAGCGAATCCGTCCCTAGTTGTGGCATTATATTGCGACAGAAAAGCTGCACTACTTTCAGTGTATGTATGAGCACTTAGCAGAGCTTGGTGATACAAGTTGTTTTACATTTGCATTTTGTGACTGTCGTTAATGTATTGCCATCTGGAACAAACTGATTTGTCAATGTTAAAAAGAGGGGCTGATGACTAACATGCTTTTTGTTTGTCGTGGCCAGAGAAATGCTTACATGGCCGTGAAAGTGTGTATATTTTGTGTGTGTGTGTGTATGTGTGTGTGTGTGTGTGTGTGTGTGTGTGTGTGTGTGTGTGTGTGTGTGTGTGTGTGTGTGTACACGGGCGTGTGTGTGCGTGTGTGTGCGAGTGTTCAGTTCCCAAACTGGATATTGCACCCTTCTCTGCTCACAAATGCCTTGACAGGCAGAACCAAAGTACCCCCCCCCCTCCTTCCTTTAAATGTTATTACGTTTGTATTGGATTATGTTTATGCTCAGTGCTGTTCTGTTTTCTATTATGTTGTGTTCATATTAAGTGAGATGTTATGGCCATATTCAAACATATTGACATAGGATGTAACTATTACATACAATTAATGCACTTATGCGCGAAATTATTACTCAACACATATTATGTACTTGCGCCCGATGTTATTACTATGTATAACTTATGTATTAACCTGCGATGTTTTTAACACAATGTTATATTTACGTGCGATGTCATGACTAATGACCATATAATATATATATATATGGCTATGTTCACGACCAGCGCCATTTTCTTGGGCCCCGAGCCGTTCGCCATTCACCACGCGGCCTTCCGGCCCACGGTGATCAAGCTGGCCACGGACAAGCAGCGTGCCCTCTGGCTGCCCCTCATCGACTCGTACCGGGTCATCGGAACCTACGCCCAGACCGAGCTCGGCCATGGTAGGGGCGCAGTCCTTTCTTCCCCGCTACTGTCGACATTGTTCTCTTTAGTCTGAGACGTCCACACTTATGTAGTTGCGAGCGCTGTAACACTCTCACTAAACTGAACTAAGACGGCATATATATA
>NW_004797354.1:828805-830260 GCF_000002075.1 Aplysia californica | reverse complement strand
CACACACACACACACACACACACAGACATACACAAACATACACTCACAGACATGCACACGCATATACATGCAGAGATACACATACACATACACACGCAGAGACACACAGGTACGCACATACACACAAACGTATACACACAATACACACGTACTCTGACTTACACCCACACACCACCTTCACCACAAAGCGACCAAAGAAAAAAGTGCGAACGTGAACATGTGTGTGCACAGTAAATTTTGGAAATGAACAGTGACAAATTGCGTTTTCATCAACTTTTTTTTTTTTTAAATCTACAAAATGCTCTTTCAGCTGGGCTTTTCACAAAACTGTGAAACGGGCGTCTTTGGTGTTACAGTCTTGCCTTACACTCGAAAGACATGGGTTTGATTCACACACGAGGAACATTTTATTTTTAAAATACATTTATCTCTTATCTTTTTGTGTGATTCGTTGTGCTCAAACTGCTCTGTGGTGGGTAACTGACATGACTGGAGCCTCCCCCACCCCATCCCCACCCCGCCACCCAGTTAAATTGTGTCGATGTTCGTGTTTTACTTCTACCGTCAGTAAACAACAAGCTGGTGCTCCGTTAGTTCAGTTGGTATCATGCTGGACTACGGAGCGGATGCCCTTGGTTTGAAATCAAGACCGGGCTTTCTTGAGCTTGGGTCATTTTGTAGAGTTGTCAAGGCTCTCCACTCTCCACCCGGAATTTGTCTCCGTACTATCCGAGACGGACGTTAAATTTGGAGGTCTTGCCTCTTAAATAACCTGATAATGTTGGTTGGGGCGTTAAACCCATACGCTTTACTTTAATATAAGAAAAGAGACAAACCTGCTTGGCGTCTCCATTTCTTTTGCTGTAATACAATAACGTTGTTTCTTATCGATGCTGTAGAGAAAAGAAAGAAGGTATGGAATAAAAACAAAAGGCTAGTCCAGGATAGGGAAATATTGGAAGTGTCTGTTCGTGGTCGACATTGATGATGATCACGATCTGTTCTATCTTATTTGGCCACTGATGTACCGTCTACATATTGTGTAACAAGTGCACGAACCCATTTGTGTTGGCGTATTGTAATAGGAGGAATATCGTGCCCAACTGATGTTTTAGTGTTTAGGCATTCCTGAACTTGGTAGGTTCGGAAAGTAAAGTACATTGTACTGGCGGTTGCCCCGTCATTGGAGGTTGGTGTTCTAGTTGAGGGATCTGTCTCTTAAATTAAATAATCTCACAGCATTAATGAAAACCCTGAGTACATGCCATATGATATATTACCTGTTTGTACTACTGTCTTGTCTGTGTGTCTATCTGTCTGTCTGTCTGTCTGTCTGTCTGTCTGTCTCTCTCTCTCTCTCTCTCTCTCTCTCTCAAAAGCAAAAAACAAACAAAAAAACAAACAAACGAACAAACGAACATGAATTTATTTTAAAAAACCACTCACACTCTTACC
>NW_004797354.1:824589-827543 GCF_000002075.1 Aplysia californica | reverse complement strand
TTTTAACACATTTTTGTTGAAAGAGTAAAATGTTATAAATATTATTCGTCCTCCTGGTAAAGTTTGAAGAAGAAAACACACCAAATGTAATAGAATTTGACCGTAGTTCGCCAGTTCCCAAGGAATTACACAAATAGACCTGTCATGTGGCCTCAATTTGTCCCCGGTGAAAAAGACACTCCAGGGAACGGACGCAACGATGGTATGAACTCGTCGTCTCCAATCAGCTACCGTCCGTTACTCTACACCGACGGCCGGACGAGGATATTTCTTCAACCGGCGTCTGTGGTGTAGCAGTTTGTCGTTTCTCTGTCGCACGCAGGAGACTTGAGTTCGATTTTCGAATTTGGAGGAATTCTTTATCGAATATATCGGCCTTTCTGCTGGGATGTTGTTTCCCTGTCAACCCGCTTTGGTCCTGATAGCAGTCAGTGTCGGAAGCCGGCCTCTTTAAACATTGTGTCGATGAGGACGTAAAAATATCAACGATAATATCTATGTTCTTTTTGGTCTGAACTCGCCTTGAGTTGTATCGCACACAGCCTGATTCCTGTGACCTTGACCTGACAGGCTGTATCATGAGCCATAGCATCCCGCGGTCTCCTCATCCTCCTGCATCATTAAAACGGTGTCAATTTTGGCGTAAAATTTGTGTGTGAATTCATCGTTTCTCAGATCGTACTTCCCGTCCGAGGAGTCTCCGTTCGGGCTGCACGTCAGCATGTTCATGCCCACCATCCAAAAACTGGGCACGCCGGAGCAGCAGGCCAAGTGGCTCCCCCTGGCCCTGTGCGCCACCGTGATGGGTACCTACGCCCAGACGGAACTGGGTCATGGTAAGATTGAGGGAGAAGACCGACTGCCACCAACACCACCAACAACACCAACACCACAGCTCCTTCTTGTTTATTTATTGTTCTTGGTGGTTGTTGTTGATGTTGGTAGGTCAGTTTGGTCAACTCGGTTTGATGGGCGCCCACTGGTGTTGTGTTCTGGTGTTTCTTTTTTAGTGTTGCACTCTTTTATTACGTTCGGATGGGTCATTCTTTGAATATTTTTAAAAAAATTTTTAGGTTTGTATGTGTTTTTTTTTTTCTTTTTTTTTTCTGTTGTTTCGTTTCCCATTAGCTTTTGTCTTCGGAAACGAGATAACATTTGAGACGATTCGATAGTTGCATTTGGTCTACGGGTCGACTAATAAAAGCTAATAATATTGTGTGCCCTTCTCGGGAGTGCAGGAGCACTGGTATTGTGGTATTGTTTTGGTATCGAGCATGTTTTTTTTACTCGTCCAATCTTGGCGGTTTTGGTATTGTGTGTGGCTTTTACTTTTTCCTTTGAGGTAAAAGGGGGGAGGTGGATATTACTTGTGTCCATTGCAGAAAGTTCGATGCATTTGAGGGATGGTGCACCGGTGTCTATGGTGTTGGGTTAGGCGGTTAGGCATTTCTCTGTTGCATGCAGGAGACTTGAGTTCGATTCCCGCACGGGGAGTATTTCTATCGAGTATTTCGGTCCATCTGCTGGGATGAATTGTCCCTCTCTGCCTGGATTAGCCCTGACAAGCAGGGTCGTAAGCCTGTCTCTTAAATTGTATAAATTGTGTGGGTGGAGGCTAAAAAACACATACATTTAAAGAAAAAGTATATTTATTGGAAGATGGATCACTTATTTTTTTCAACATTGTATACATACGGGGGCAGGGTGGTGTTGTTAGGGGTCTGTATGTTTGGCAGTTTCTCTGGTTGGGTTTGTTCTTTATTTCCTACAAAGCGTTTAAATCATCCTTATAAATCTCCTTCTTTTCTTCGTGTGTTACCTCCAGTAATTCCTCTGACATTCAGCACGTCCATGTGTATGATCAGCTCGTGACGTAAGTGCCATAACATTTTTACTAAAACTGAATCTTAACTAAAATGCACAGTTTTAGGTTTCTCCCAATGGTTGAACTGATAGTTTAGATTTTGTTGAGTATATATTTTTAATACTAGCAAAAGTCAAAACAAAACAAACTAAAACAAGAACGAAAAACTCCGGTAATAAACCCCAATAAATCCGTTCCCTTTTGGCAATGTGTGTGGACTAGACCATGAAGCAATGCTCATGGTTTCAGGGTTATATTTTCACAGTCAAGATTCATTTTTATATACATTATATTAAGTTTCCAAAATAGTTTATTTGTGTACATTTTTAATGTATTTTGCTTCTGTGCGTACAATGGTGCGTGCATTTGTAATTAGCTTTCATCTGACAACTGTGCAGTGTTTTGTTTTCTCCTTATTCTATTTTTTTATGCTGTCTCGTTAGACTTATTTTGTAACCGAATGCTAATATATTACGTATTATTATTGTTTTACCCTTATCTGGTAAAATCTTATTGTATATATTTATCAGTGTGTTTCTTCTCTTCTCACAAACCATTGTCGTGTCTGTTAATGAGCCCATTTCTGTAAAACTCCTACTCGATCAATCAATCAAGAACCCATTTCACTTACCAATGTGCCGACAAGTATGGCATATTCTTCATTTCTGATAATCTGTTTGTGTGTGTGTGTGTGTGTGTGTGTGTGTGTGTGTGTGTGTGTGTGTGTGTCCATGTGAGCGTTACCTGCAGGTAGTCAGGAGGGCATCTCTTGCTTTGTGTCTTTTCTTCTTTTGTTTCGGTTTGTCTATAAAATTTATATTGTTTTTTTTTTCTCCAGAACCTAATGTGTTTCTCATTACTCAGACTTACTATATACTCACAAAACAGTTATCAAATTATATTATTTGCATGTAACCGTTGCTTCTATAGAATGTTCACAAACAAACAAACAAACAAAAACATTGCTGTGGTCTATGTTATAATATTGCCTTTGCCTTTTTTGCTTCATAAAAAAAAAATTGATCTTATTCACAATGTTTGCCTGAAGAGTTTACACTGTCATATTATATTGTTGTTGTCTTACCCCCCC
>NW_004797354.1:822626-823907 GCF_000002075.1 Aplysia californica | reverse complement strand
TATATATATATACAATGGGGTGCAACAGTAGGTATTCATGTAATAAACAAATAGCCTCCAGTTCTCAAATACTCAAAATGTTTCTCATTGATGTTCATGCTTTGTTTGCATGATCTTAATGAATTAAGTATCACAGCAAATGATGTGATGTTTATTGCATACCTTCTTTTACACCCCTGTATATTATGTATGCGTAATAATAGGATAATTTGTTTTATTTTATTTTATTCATTTCCTCTTCAGTGATTACCCACTGTCGTCGATTTTATTCAACTCATAGAAAAGCCTACGTTGTTTCACTTTATAACTAGATGTTGTCCTTGGTCCTGTGTGTTGCTCAGCTTATTAATACATCCTTGACGTTGTTTTTAGTTGATCTTTTTGTGTGGCATGACTTGGTTTCAGATTTTTCTTAGTGGTGCCCCCTGTGTGTCGGCTTTGCAAGCCACCTGCACTAACATGTGGAAGGTCGAGATTTGAATCCGCGTCGGTCTCCATTCTTTTTTTTTGTGTGATTTTATGTGACACCGATACCCGGAGGCTAAAGGCACTGATTGCTCTGCGTTCGAGGATACCTGCTGTATTTAGGGAGTTTAATTAAGAGAAGGTGAATCGGCGTCTGTGGTGCAGCGGTTAGGTGCTTTGTCGTCACATGCAGAAAACAATAGTTCGATTCCTGCCTCTCAGCCGGGTTGGGCCGTACTGGCAGGGTCGAAGCCCGGCTTCTAAATGATAAAAAATGTGTTAATGGCGGCGTAAAAACACCTACATTCATCGAAAAAGAAGGACCGGTTGCACCGCGTCTTATGATAAAAGCTGCATGTCTAGTAGAGAGTAAAGTTATCGAGAATGTGTACGAAGGAAAACATAAAAACAAAAACAAAAAGCAGAAAAAATCCACGAGAGACGCAACGAGGAGCCTGGCGTTGTTGCCCTATAGTGTCAGTGATGGAAAGTCATCGTGCCTGCCTTTCACTTTCAGGGTACATTTCCCGTCGCAACCTCTGCCTCTGGGCCTGCACGTCTCCATGTTTACGCCCACCATCGAGAAGCTGGGCACGGAACAGCAGAAAGCCAAATGGTTACCTCTGGCCAAACGGTTTGCCGTTATCGGGACCTACGCGCAGACTGAAATGGGGCATGGTAAGGGGAGGGGGCGTGGTGTGGCGTGGCGCGAAGGCGCTGCCATTGGTGTTTCTTGTTTCTGTAAGATTATGGTGCCTGGCAGAGATCCTGTTTGCTTAATATTTTTTTTTGTGGAGAAAAAAGGCGAAAAAAAAT
>NW_004797354.1:819606-822451 GCF_000002075.1 Aplysia californica | reverse complement strand
GGGGGGGGATGTGGAGGATTGTACTCGTTTTATTTTGTCGGAAGGACTGTCTGAAAGAAGAGGGCCACATTGTACATGTTTTATGACCTATCATTTTGAAACATAGAGGTCTCGTGAATAAAATAGGAACTGTGAAACGCAAATCGGCTTTAGATTGATGACAGAAAGAGAAGAACATTTTGATGACGAGAGAATGTTTGCTTCTGTAAGAAATTGCGCACACAGGAGCAGAAACATGTACAGTTGCATTGAATTACACGAATAGCGACCGTATTTAAAAAAATAAAACACACTATCAAAACAATGTAGTGAAAGTCCACTGTTGATTCTGTAAGACAAAGTCACGCAGTAGTTTGGTAGTAGCAGAGGTCACCATGATTTTACTGACTTTGAACACTCTGCTGCTAGTTGCTTGGTCACTGAACACGAATGTCCATGGCTGCCAATTTTCCTGCCCAGCTTTGCTTTATAGCCACCCCCCCCCCTTTTTTTTTAAACCCTTCCCCGCACTCATCACTTTCAACACATTCGTGTGTTTGTACTTTGTGGCTCGGGAGAACAGTTTAGGGTCATGTCTGCAGGGTTCAGGGTCATGAATGTTTGGTTCAAGGTCGTGGCTGTGGTCAATGCCTATGCTCCACGTCCTCTATCCACCCCTCTCCTTTCCACATAGTCCCATTCAACTGTTCGCTTCATTGTCATACATACAGATTCCGGCTTAAATATAATGTTTATAGTGAAATATACAACGTGTAAGTTTATAATTCATAATATACGCATATAATGTAACCGATTGTGGTGGTGGGTATGGTACAGCCTGTGTCCCTGGCTCATGACAGTGGGCCCTGTTCTTTGAAAGTCTCGGTGTGTGACCAGCTATGCTCTTGTCTTTTGGTGTCTTGAGCTGTCATTTATTTATGGTAGACTTTTTTGACAAGGGTAAAGTGTGTGTGGGGGGGGGGGGGGGGTGTAACATTTTTTTGGACAGAACGTTAAGGAATTCTTATTTTTGGTGATTTTTTTGTGTAGTCTTGCCATGAGTACTTTTGTCGGCCAACACATTTGTTTCGTTTCCGTTCTCTTTCTTAAAGCTGTTGTGCATCTCTTATTCAGCTCAACGTGTACTTTAATGTCGTATGGTATAGGTATAGGTTTAACGCCCTTATCAACACTATAAGGTTATTTAAGGGGCGGGACCTCCTAGTTTAACGTCCGTCTCCGATAGGACCTTTAATGTCGTAGGCCTTCAAATCATGAAATGAATACCCAAAAGTTGGGGTACTGGTTGTAGGGGTGCCACTGGTTGATCCTCTGTGGTTTCTGTCTGTCTTTTTTTTTTCTTTTCCCCGCCATGAGTGCCAATTATTGTGTCGATGTGCTTCTTGTTGCTCAAACAAAGGGTGGGGGAGGGGGTGCACGTTGTCCGGTGGAGATTGCTATAGAACGCCTCACAATCATAGTTCATTGTGACGGTTGACATTTTAGTCCACATGTATGGCGGGTTGGAAAGAGATGCCTGCTTCAGTAAAAAAAAAATTACAGGGTATAGTCTGCTGTACATAGAGCAACTTACTTAGAGAGCGTAAACGGATGGGTGAGGAGGAAAGATCGGGACAATGAAGCTTTTTTGAGAGAATCCGAATAAAGGAATGCATGGAGAACCTAGATCGCCGATGTTTATCGTATATCTGGCATTTGATCACTATGACGATAGTCTGCTAAATCATCTGCTGCAGCCCTGTTTGGTTTTACAGGCATGATGATCAATGTGAAACAGTCTACCACGGAAAAGCAAAATGCTAATTGAGCCACTTTCCAAGCTCTGATATCCTACAGGAAGAGGACACGATATCGTTAATAGTTTATGATTTATAGAGGTCCCGGCCACCCATGTCTAGGTGCTGTTTTAGCCATGCAGTACCGACTTGACGATCAAGCACATTATACCAGAATTCCCAGACTTTGAAGAGACCCGAAGAAAATATTTTATGCACTAATTTAAAGAATTTATTCTCCGTAGAATTCCCAAGACCATTGGTCTCTACCCCAAAATATAGATTATAGTGTTATTTTTTAAAAATATATTAACTACTGTTTATTTACTTCTTTTAAACTGAACATTTACCTTGAATTTTAAACTATTTTTACAAAGTAAAAACCAATCGGTGTTATGAACCAAAGTGAAAATAACCAACTTGAGTCCCTCACACTCATGCAGTTGCGAACACCTTGGCACTCCTACCAATATAATACCTCCCAAACTCGGAGACCGCGCCTTTGTAAGGTCTTGTAAGGCCCAGTGATTGGATTCTTTTTAAAGTAAAACCACTACCATTGTCATGGTTAATGAAACCTGTCAACTAACAATTATCAAGCGTGTAAGAATCGAGCAAAAAATTGCTCGTTCAACCTGGTGTTGAACTGTGAGGTTAGTTCTTGTGGACAAACGGTTATTCAACAGATGTTTTTTTCGCCGTTGGAAGTGTCATCTTTGCCATTCCACATTCTGCCGTACTCAGACCAGTCCATGTCGCAATATTGTCCGCCCACGTTACTCTTTGTCTACCCGCGGCTCTCCTACCACACATCCTTCCTTTCACAATGGTCTAATGGCGCTTTACATGACCGAAATGTTGCCATTTTCTACGTTTTACTTTAAGTTCTTGTGTGGGGAATCTGACACGCCTCATTGTTAGTCTGTTTTGCTTTCCAGCGTATTCTGGTATTTTCTGCGATATCACTATGTTGATGATGCGCTTTTTTAAGTTACCGCCAAAATGTAGGAGAAACAAGGCTTGACAAGTGTCACAGATGCCCCCAACCCTTCCCCCCCCCCAATCTAAAA
>NW_004797354.1:818361-819506 GCF_000002075.1 Aplysia californica | reverse complement strand
ACCCCCCCCCCCAAGAAAAAACAACAACCCCCCCCCAAAAAAAACCTGCCCAAGAGAGAAGAAAATGAGTAAATGCATTTAAAAGAATTTGGTTTTAAATTAATCAAAAAAAGGTGGGACCTTGAGGATTCCAAATGACACATCTGCACGTCTGCCTCTCGTCCTGTTCTCACAGACCTCTCTTCCGCGCCAACCCGCACCCGCTGGCCTTGCACGAGGGCATGTTCGTACCCACCATCAAGCAACAGGGCACGGACGAGCAGAGGAAGAAATGGCTGCCCCTGGCAGAGTCCTTCTCCGTGGTGGGAACCTACGCGCAGACGGAAATGGGGCATGGTAATGGCGGACAGGGATTCTGGGAACGCCCCCCACCCTCCCTCCCCCTTCCTTCTCCCCTCGGCGCTTTTCTTTATATCCCGCTTTTAAACAATATTATAACCTGCTTGGCCGAAAAAATAATATAATATAGATCTATATATATATACCCTCGCCATACATCATTATTGACAGTGATCTTTACTTTTTGTTCATACTTTGCTTCAAAAACATGTCCTGTTTTATTACAATCAATATTATACCGCCCACACCTCTCAAGGAAACATGTTTTAGAGTGCATTATGTTTTTGTTTTCTTTTTCCATTAAAAAAATCATTTAACTACTGGAAAGTGAATGGAAGTCAATTTAATGAATAAACTACATTTTTAAAAGACAGAAAAACAATAGCAAGCCAAACAACCACTTTTTTAACATAAACATTTTGGTTAGGTTGTATGTCAGTATAGATTCACTGGCCTCGCTCATGATTGCTTAAGTTGAAGAAAATGTCATATGATTGCAAGTCATTGTCTTACTTTTAGCCTGATTTCTTGAACCCCCCCCCCCTTTTTTTTTTTTTGTTTTGCTGCGTTTCCACCTTTTGCAACACATCTGATCTCGGAAAACTTCAATTTGCATCATGTGTACATTCTAGAAGTTTATAGAAATAATTATTAGCATTGCATCTTCTTAATATCACGATAACACACTAAATAACTTGCTGAGGCTTGCTGAGAATTAGTGCATTTTAGCTTTTTGTATGACTCTCTTTCTCTCCCTCTCTCTCCCCCCTCTCTCTCTCTCTCTTTCTCTCTCTCTCTCTCTCTCT
>NW_004797354.1:814728-817889 GCF_000002075.1 Aplysia californica | reverse complement strand
GCCCCCCCCCCCTTATACTTGCTCACCGTGAGTGGTATCTTCCGTTCAGCTATCTCGTACAAGTATTATGGCAGCTGCTGCAGCGCGAGTGGTCAGAGGCCGCCACCGACTGTCTGTCTTACTTTTCAACACTACAGTACTACCTGGCCATTACGGTGTCGATGTGCTTCTCTTTACTCACACAAACAAACAAAACAAAAATGGCAGCAGCTCCGACAGCTCAGTTAACCTAACCGTGCTGGACTTTAGCGCGGGTGATAAGTTTTTCTGGTGTTCGTGGGGCGTTCTGGAACATAGTTTGTTTTTTCAAGTGATTTTTTTCAAGGCTCTTTACTCGCCTGGTTTGGCTCTGTCGGAGATTGAATTTAAAACGGCCTACGTAAAAAGACCAAAACAAACAAAAGCCAACAACTAATTGATCCCTTTTCTTTAGTGTCTAGTGTGATATCTCTGCCCCCTCCCCACACACACAAGCTCACGGACATTTATGGTGTGATGGTTTGAGTTCTTGCTTTGTACGCCAAATTCATGATATGTATTCCTTTGTGTTGACGTCATTTCACAGAGTTTACTAAAACTTAAACCGAGTTTCTCCCTATTTTTATCTCTTTGTTTACACGGATGGGATCATGGCAGACGGTGCATCTGTACCTCCTCCTCCACCTCTTCTACCTCCACCCCTTCGCCTTTCTCCCCTGGGTCCACCTCATACTTTACGTACTTTTTTCTGTCGTCTTATCACGAGTTGTCTAGGGGGAGATGACATTGTTGTCGGACGTGGGCCAGGTGTGTTGCTGTTTGGATCATCTGTTGTTCTTTTGGAGGGTATCTAGACTCATTCGACGCATCTTTTTCTTGACCTTCCTTCCTTTTGTCCGGACGCCGTTATATCACATGTTGTAGGCCCTGGAGGCTGGTTGCTGTAGCCTCATTCTCATTACATGTCCAAACTACCTTATTAAAGTCAAACCATCAGAGCACCTGCTTAGAATATTCGGTAATATCTAGTTGCTGATCCGTGGGCAAGGACCGCACTGAGTCCCTTCCACTTCCCCTGCAGTCCTTTTAGCTCAGTTTGTATTATCATGCTGGACTACGGAGTGGATGGCCCTGGTTCGAATCCCAGACTGGATGTTCCTGAACCTGGTCGTTTTGAAGAGTTTTCAAGGCTCCTAATGCATTCGGCTTGGTCCTATCGAAGACGGACGTTAGTTTTGATAGAGGAGTTAAACTCGTACCTATGGGTATGGTGTATGGCACAAAAGTCAAATGCCCCTTTTAATTTTAACACCGGATGCTAGTAAAGTAAAGTGTGTGAGGTTATCGCCCTTACCAACACTATGGGACCACCAGTGTTAACGTTTATCTGTAGTAAATACGACGAGATCTCGGGGCACGGAACATTTAACAAAGCGCACTTGGAACCGTCAGCATCTACACACTTCGAGATGTGCTTCTTCAGGGGACGGAGCCGCTTGTGGGGATGCCCTTTGTGCTGTGATGTCGGTCCTTCACACTAGTAACAAGTAACAACTGAGCAAACAAGTGAACGGAGAACCACTATCGCCAATGTCTGTTTCAGATGGGGCACTTTATAATGATGATCACTGAAATGATTGACGTGATTTGTGCGCTGTTTTTAGCTTAGAGCAGTTTTCATGTTACATAGCCACTTGTATTTTTGTTTGTTTGTTTTCACAGTTAGGGGATTTTAGCTCTGCTGTTGTTGGATTTTTATTATTTTTATTTTTTATTAATTAATTTAATTAATTAGTTTTTATTTTTATTTATTTTTAAAAATGTATTTGTTTTTAATTAATGTTTTAATTTTTAAAAATTTATTTATTTATTTATTTATTTATTTTTATTTATTGTTGTTTTTTTTGGGGGGGTCATATCTGTTTTTCTGTTTTTGCCAGTTCGTGTCCACCTTAGATACGAAGAGGCTTCTTATTTCTCTGTCTAGTAGTTCTCACCGCTGGAATGCCTTTGTGATCGTTATTATGAACCAATTGTTTATTTCTGAAGTTTCAGTTAATCACAGACTGTTTCGCAACGATGGCTTTTCTAGTATCTGACAAATCGTGGTCAGGTTGTGGATTTTGCTTCTCACGTGTGCATTCCAAACTGCATCTTCGGTGCAGCGATCAGTTGCTGTTTGCGCAGGAAACCCGAGTTCGATTACCGAGTGAGGAGAAAATGTATACCGTGTGGTCCGTCTGCTGGGATGCTGTATCCCTCTCCTCAGCCCGAGTTGGCTCTGGCAGGCAGGGTTGAAAGCCAGCCTCCTTAAATTATCTAAATTGTGTCAACGGGGGCATAAAAAGCACAAACATTTTTTTTAAAAACGTCACTTTGTAAAGATTGTCTTATCAGCTCCACCGTTGTGCGCAGGAGACGCGAGTTCGATTCACACAATGGGGATGTTTTTAAAAATCGAGTATCACTTTTTTCTGCTGGGACGTTGTGTCCTTCTCGGTGCTGGTTGGCCCTGATTTGCATGTTTGAAGCAGCCCGCCTCTTAAATGATTTGGATAATGTCGATAGGGGGCGTAAAGCTTGTACACGAATCACGTTTTGACCGTTTACATCTCTCTCTCTCTCTCTCTCTCTCTCTCTCTCTCTCTCTCTCTCTCTCTCTCTCTCTCACACACACACGCGCGCTCGCACACGCACACACAGACACACACACACACACACATGCACGCATACACACACATTCACCACTCTAATTACCTATGTATAGTCAATATTATATGACACTCACAGTCGCAGCAAGATCTCACAGTTTCACAAAAACATGCAACATGCCCAAATTTTCCGATGCATACTATAACAGTAGTCAGGTAGACAGAAGGATGGGGGAGGGAGATGGGGGTTGGGGGGTCGGAGGTGGGTGAGGGGTGGAGGTACAAGGGAAACAGAAAAAGGGGAATATTGACATGGAGACTTGGGGTTGGGGTTGCACAGCTGAAAGGAATTAATGTGGCCTAAATAGCAAGGGCATTATACCCCCTCCCTTCACTATATTATGCACACCATAAAAACCTTCTTTGCCTCACTCACTAGTTGTCTGTTTGTCCGTCTGTCTGTCTGTCTGTCTGTCTGTCTGTCTGCCTGTCTGTCTGTCTGTCTGTCTGTCTGTCTGTCTGTCTGTCTGT
>NW_004797354.1:813306-814628 GCF_000002075.1 Aplysia californica | reverse complement strand
ACACACACACACACACACACACACACACACACACACAAACATACCGGACACACATTATTGTTCGCCCTTCGCATATGAAGATGACCCTGACTTCACAAATTGGTCTGTTGACGGTGACTGTGGGTCCAGAGATGGCTGATTAGTCCTATCTGGGCGTGGAAGGTTCACCCACATTGTGGGCACGGGTAGTCTGCTGTTGGACTTGTGGTGGAGGCAGGTCTAAACTTGCGCACGTTGCATTTTTATTTGGCCTCGGCGATTCGCTTGGCTTCTGCTGCTTTGGCTCCCTTCGTTAGCATGTAGCGCCACGCGGGACGATCTGAGGCCAGCGTTTTCCACGAGTCGTTCAGGATTCCAAGTTCCTTTAGAGAGACTCTGAGGCAGTCCTTGAAACGTTTTTTCTGCCCTCCAACTGAGCGCTTGCCATGGAACAGCTCGCCACTCAACTGTTTGGGCAGTCGGCTGTCTGCCATTCTGATCATGTGGCCGGCCCTTCTGGCTCGCGTTTTTTGGAGGATGGTGTAGATGCTGGGGATTCCGGCTCGCTCTAAACATACACACATAAATACACACACACACACACTTACCTTCTCTCTCTCTCTAACACACACACACACGCTCGCACACGCACACACACACATACACACACACGTACACAAACTCTCACACACACACTCACACACACACACAAACACACACACACTCACACACACTCACACACACACACACTCACACACACACACACACACACACACACACTCACACACCGCACAGCCTCTTACCGCATGCTCTTTTTGCTTAGATCAATGTGCGGCAACTTTAGTTCCTGAACTAGCGTGTGCATCGTTCCGTGTGGTCTTATAACGTAGCCTACTCTGGTGCTGAAGACGACGTGGAAAAACATATTGTTCTATTTATTGATCATAGTATGTACTGGTGCACTTGTTGCTGCCTTTTGTTTTGGGGCCGTGAGGAGGAGGGCATTATTATATTTGCGAGCTTGCCACCTATCCATGTATTTCCCGGATTCGCCAATCAGGAATGTGAGAGCATTATCACATACACGACACCAAAGCTTATATAATTCTGTTCGCTTTTACGTCATCCGGTAGCACCAGAATGTTGGATGTCCCTAGTCGGGTTGTGAAAAAGCTGACAAGCTTGTATTTGGTGGGCGGGTGGGTGGAGGGTGTCACTGGTAGGTCCTATTTCGTTACTTCCTCTCTGTTGTCACTGTCTGTCGGTCTTACTTTTTCCCAGTACTAAATGACCATTATTGTGTCGCTGTGCTTCTCTTTAATCAAGCTAACCATTATTTTGGT
>NW_004797354.1:785086-813206 GCF_000002075.1 Aplysia californica | reverse complement strand
CCCCCCCCCCTCTCCTAAAATTGTATTTGGTGCTGCTCACGTGCCTGGCAATATTTAGCTTTTGAATCGATCGCATTAGACGCTTGCTTTGACGTGTTGGAGACTTTTCATATGCGCTCGTTTATCTCCTTTGTGGAGAGAATGAGTTATGCAAATTAGGAAACTATTTTTAGCCTCTGTTTCACTTTTGCTGACGACACAGAAAGTATAACGGCTCTTTTTCTCTGCATCTATGTAGATCTATGCCCTGTGAAGTAGCCTAGCTTTGATTAACTTCTTGTTTTCTCTCATTTCTACAGCCCTTTTAGATTTAGACTGATTTGATTAAAATATAGAATATAACGATCTTAGCTGCATTTCTCCTCTATACTAATTGGGGTGAATAACTCGCCGAAACTAATTGGTTTTAATTGATTAATGCCATACACATTACATAATTGTTTTCAAGTAATGCCATTTACAACTGTTATTTAAGTTAAAGAGAGAAATTGATTAATGTTGTTAACGAATGTTCATACGGCTTTGTAAATTGATTTTATAAATGAAAAGTAATTTTTGAATTCATTCATCTTTTGAAAGACGAAATCTTTACTCAGCGTTGCTACTTGGATAAATACGTAAAAAACATAGGTAAATTTATAAATGGGCCATATTGTGTCCTGACAGTGAGAATGGATGTTCTTTTTTTTTGGCTTAATTCTGATTTTATAATATAACTGATACAAATAAGAGATGCGATCTATGTTGATGTTAATATGGTTATTACGTTTGATTCTGTTTTTCTTTCTTGCACGGAGTGTCTTTTCTCTCACCCCACCGCCTTTTTCACCCCTTTGTTTGGTAGAATATAAACACAGTCGCACATATTTGTCACAGTATAACGTGCTTCATTTTGGTTTCGACTTAGTCACTGCATGCACGGCACCTTTTATTTATTAGCAGCGCTTATTCGCTTTGCGAAGTAGTCTATCGTGTTTATATCAGTTTCTATTGGCTGAATATATAGATAATAGACATTATACATGCGCGCAAATTATTCTCTCTCTCTCTCTCTCTCTCTCTCTCTCTTTCTCTCTCTCTCTCTCATCCCTCTCTCTCTCTCTCTCTCTCATCTCTCTCTCATCTCTCTCTCTCTCTCTCTCTCTCTCTCTCTCTCTCTCTCTCTCTCTCTCTCTCTCTCACCCCCTCCCCCCCCCCCCAGCCACACTCACACACACACACACTTACTTTTCTGTGTAATTTTTTGGGGGAGAAAAACGTTGATGAAGGGCACAGAGATGTAAATTTTCAGTTTCCAAGGACACCCACTTCTCTTCTCATTTTACCCCTGACACCAGGTGACCTCCACCTCCTTCAGTTGTAAATGACTACACTTTTACTCTAGAGAAATGTTGATTTTTTTCTTTTAAAATCGAGAGCAATACAAATGAATTAGCTTTTAGTTGATACCAATAACTCCATATAATGCTATTTAAAAAATGGCAAGTTCCTTATTCGATCGTGTCGTGACAGAGATATTTTCGAATGGCAGCGTTGTGGTTCTTGTTGGTTTTTCTCCTTGAGAATGGGAGTATTGGTGGTTTTCATTCTACGGACATCTTCTCATTGTCCATGGGAACATTTTTGATAGGTGAAATTGCTCAAGTTTCTGTCATTGGGCTGTCCCCTTGGTTTTATGCACCCTGCATAATTTAGAAAAATTTGATCATTTTTTGCATAATTTCTGATTATTTTCCTTTGTCATTTTTTGTTAAAATTAACAGAATCGCGTAATTTCACATTTTTGGGCTCAGTTTGCTTAAATTCATATTTTTTTGTGTGCATAAAACCTCGAGGACAGATTTTGTCATTTGTGCTTTACCGCCGGTAGAGCAGTCTCAGTTGGTGTAGTGTAGACATTTTTTGTGTTGGTTTTCGTCTGTAGGGACTTTTTTTTAGTTTTGTTTGCATCGGTATTTGTTTTGTTAGAAAGTAAGTTTCAGGGGTTTCGTCTTTGAGGATGTTTTTATGTTTTGTTATTTTTTGTTAAAAGTTTTTTGGGTTTTTTTGGTTTTCGTCTGGGAGGACATTTTCTTATTGACAGAACAATAGTTCCCATCTTTTGTAGTTTTATAGATGATTTGGGCTTTGAAGTAAAGTATAGACAGAGAAGAGTAACTTCACTGCGCATAGTGGACTAGGGAAATACAAATAATAATACTGTCTGTAGCAGAGTTAGTTGTAAATCTAAAACGTAACAATGAATTTCATGTGGCACCTCTTCCAAAACCAATTTTTTTTAGGGGGGAGTGGGGGGGGGGGGGGGGGGGTGCGGTTCAGGGTTCAGGATCTAGTTGTTCTGTTTAGATTTTTTTTTTCAGATTGAGTTTCATGAGAAAAAAGAGATGATGCTGTCATAAGCCTGATATCACTTAGTTTTTCTTTTATGGAATCAGTTTTGCGAGGCTACTTATTAATATAAAATGATAGATATGGGTTTTTAGCAACATTCTTAAGGTTTATTTTTTTATGTTTTCTATGCATTGCTATTGTAGAGGATATTGTAATACATAGATCAACGTTTCTTTACAGAAGCAAAATCTTAAATTCATATTTTGACAACTTTGTCGTGGATAAATCATATTGTTATGCCCTGTATAAAGAAGAATTGTTTTCTTATTTTAATGTTACCAGTATTCTGTTACAACAATTTTTTAAATTTAATCCTAATAGTACATGTATTGATAAGGGTGTTAAAACCATACACTTGAAGACATAAATTTCTAGAGTTGGGGCAAAGTGATAAATGGCTACCTTAAAATTACAAAGTTCTATTTGACACCTTGAGCCAATTTAATTTAGTATCATCTTGGGGTCAGAGACCAAATTATGTAATTATGTACTATCTGCTCTATCAAACTTGTAAGATTATGCGGGCTTGTTATCAAGATTTTCAAAGAATTGCATGTACAATAGCTTGGCCTGTTTTAAACTCAGAATGTTTACTGTCAAATTTCTGAAAACTAGGAAATGAGCATATAGAACTTTGCTGGTTTAGGGTAGTGAAATGTCAACAGATTATGTAATTGTGTAGATTTTAACTGTTGAAATGATTGAGTAAAAGTTTAGATAATGGAACTACACGTTCTGACACTTGGCTCATTTCGCCATGTTAATGCTTGTAGATTAGAAGGTAGGTGCAGGCGAACCTACTCGTAACATCCACCTGCATAAGACAGTCTCCTGTACAAACGGCCACTTCCCATGTCCCCCCTTACGGTTTTTTAATGATATTATGACACTATCAGACGACCACTTGTCTAAAACAAACACGTTTCTCCTCGACAATGAGTGACCATCTTAGACAATTTCAACAGTATTTTAGTCAGTGTTTAAGGCCATTGGCCCACATCACATAAAGAATACACATTTCACATAGTTAATGTAAGTAAGAGTACTATGAAATTAATCTCTCCATGAAGCTTTCTGAAGGAAAAACAAATGTTTTTTTTAAATATTGATTGTTTATTTTGGGGGTTTTTTCCCCCTTTCCGTTGCCTAAACTGTTTGGCCCATGTCTCCAGGAACGTTCCTGCGAGGCTTAGAGACCACGGCGACCTATGACCCCAAGACCCAAGAGTTCATCATCAACTCCCCCACAGTCACGTCTGCCAAGTTCTGGCCCGGAGGATGTAAGTGTTGGGTCTGGTTCTGGCGAAGCTGTTAGTGTCTTTCTTTGTTGTTGGTGCAGGGTGGGGGGGGGGGGGGGGGTTGTTGTTTGTTTGTTGTCTTTTTATGTTTTTTGTGTTTTTTTTAAACTTTGCGTTAAGTTGATGTGCTGGAGATCACAGCGGAATTCTATATGTCAGCCTGTTTAGTTTGTGAAGTGCAATGCCGTGAGGTAGGTGTGTGTGAGCTCTTGAATATTTAAGTAAGCCTTTGTGATTACTTGTTTGAATAGTTTTTAAGTACTGGAGTACTCACTCGAATCCAAAATCTCCGAGTACTCGGATGCAGTAATTACTTGAGGGCTTACTTTTAAAAAAAATCCATTTGGGGATTGTAGTGCAAAGATTTTGCTATGTTTATTGTCTTTGTTTACTGCTCAATTGTTATTCTTTTTCTTCTTCTTTTTTTTTTTTTACAATTCAAGTCCAGCCAGAAATTTTGACATTTTAAATTAATGCTTACACTATTATTAATTTGTCTTTTTCCGCTTTCTTATCACTAATTAACCAAAACCGTTTAACACAAACCTACTTTCCTGTACCAGTGGGCAAGACAGCGAACCACTGCGTGGTGATGGCCAAGCTCTTCACCCAAGGCAAGGACGTGGGCATGCAGAGCTTCATGGTACAGATCAGGGACCTGGAGACTCACCAGCCTCTGCCCGGTCAGTGGATGTACTCCTTGTTTCTTTCTTCCGGTTACTTTTTTGTTGTTTTTTTTGGTTTTGGCTGTTTTTCCTTCCTTTTGTCTATAAGCTGTCTGTCTGCCTGTCTTCCTCTTACTTTCCTCTCTCTTTCTTTCTCATATTCTCATTCTCTCTCCTCAATCTTTCCTCAGTCTCTCTTACTCACTCTCTCTCTCTTACTCCCTCTCTCTCTCTTACTCTCTCTCTCTCTCTCTCTCTCTCTCTCTCTCTCTCTCTCTCTCTCTCTCTCTCTCTTTCTCTCTCTCTTGTTCCTTATTTCGTTTTTGAACTATTATAAATGTTCACGTTTTGTTTTCGACAAACTCCACCATAATAAAATACATTGAAAAGAATATGGAGTTTTCAACATTTTTGACATTTCCATTCAATGATCACCAGGTGTGTCTGTGGGTGACATTGGCCCCAAGTTTGGCTACGCAGCCATGGACAACGGCTATCTGAGCTTCAAGAATGTACGCATTCCAAGGGAGAACATGCTTATGAGATACGCACAGGTGAGGGCTGCAGTTTTTTAACAACTTCAACATTTTAGGCTCAGTACATATTATCAGCTGGCTAACGATATGCGGGGTTTTTTTTCCCTTTCATTTTTAGCAAGTAACGGACTCGAAAGAGTCAATCGTCAAGTCGGTTTCACTCCGAGAAAAATCTGCAAATGATCAATTGAAAGAGAGATAGGTGTCACCTGAAAGAGAAATTTAGATATCATCCGTGCGCACTGTTTGTGAACGGAAGCCTCACTTGCTTACAATGACGTCTTCGAAGATGGACTTTCCCAAGATTAAATCTAAACGGAACTGATGAAAAAGTGAAAATTAAACTACAGTGACTTCAGGCTCCTTAGTATAACTGTACACCCTTTAAATGATTTTGAATCACTGTAAATTATTTTTCAAATTCGAAAGTTAAGTGGTTCGGAAGTTTTAGGCAACCAAAGTGTCCAAAGGGACAAACTTTCACTAATGTGATATATATAGATATCAAGATAAGTACTCCTGGCCAAAGTGTTGATTTTGTTAACTTTTATTCAGGCATGTTGGTATTTGAGCAGGTGTCACAGATCTGTCTGTCCACCTGCCTTGCTTTTACCTCATGCCAAATGATCTTTGACTTGTTGATATGTTTTGCTTTTGTTCAAGAGGATATCAACAATTTTTTTTTAAAAGCTTGATAATTTTGAATTTTTATTTTTTTAAACTGAAGAAAGTTGCATAGTAACACATCTGATCTTTGGAAGTTACATGACCTATTTGTGTTTGCAGCAAGTCCTGGGCTGTAACACTCTTACTACCGGTCTCTGTGGTATTGCAGTCAGGCGCATCGCTGTGGGACAGCAAGCAGGAGACCCAAGTTTTATTCCCAAGCACGAACAATTTGTTTATCGAGTATCTCTGTCTTTCCACTGGGATGTTGTATCCCTCTCACCCCACATTGACCATGACAGTCAGGATCAGAGGCTCTCTCCTAAATGATGTAGATTGTGTCAACCGAGGCGTAGTAATACTTAAATTGAAAAAAACTCTTATCATAACTGAGACTACGACCAGGATGTTTGGGGACTTGTGAGGGCTCACCACCCACTTGTTTGGTCCTCTTAGACTCTTAGAGACCAACAGTAAATTTGGAGGTTTCACATTTTTTATGAATAACCTTTCAGCGTTTACAGGGGTGTTTAATCTGTACTATACCAATCCGTAACAAAAAAGGAGGAAAAGAAATGAGAGGTCGCTTGATTCATCAGGGAGGTTGAAGGGTGCCACTGGTTGTTTTCTTGCTCCCCTCTGCTGAGGAGTTTCATTTTTACAGACCTTGCTGAGGAGGGGTGAGGAGTTGTGGATAGAACCTGTCTCCAAAAACTCCAATTCTGTTATCAAGTAATCAGCTTTACTTGTTTTCCATCCCTCTGTTGTTGTTTTGTTTTTGAGTTTTTTTCTTTCTTGCTTTTTACTAGCTCTGGATGTGGGTGGTTGCAGGGCGGCACTGGTAGGTCCTACTTCTTTACTTTCCCTCTGTTGTTTCTGTCTGTCCGTCTTTTTCCCAGCACTAAATGACCATTATTGTGTCGATGTGCTTTTCTTTCCTAAAACAAACAAACCAGCTCTGAATCACGAATATCTTGTTGGTATATTTCTGTTTTCTCAGACAAACAAACTAACAAACTGATAAACAAATCCCCCTCCCCCTTAGGTGTTGGAGGATGGAACATTCATCCAGCCCAAGAATGACAGGCTCGTGTACGGGTCCATGACTTTGATCCGAGCGCAGATCGTCGGAGGTACAGCTCGGGCTCTCGCCAAGGCTGTCACCATAGCAACCAGATACAGTGCTGTGCGCCGTCAGTCACAGATCAACTCTGGGTAAGTTTTGATTTATTTTATTCCAAGGAATTTTTTATATTTCTTTTCATTTTTTTTTTTTTCTTCTCAATTTTGTTTTTGCCTTGTTTTTTTCTTTCTCGGTAATTAAGTTGTAACTTTTCTTCGGTGACTAAAGTGATGTAAAAAAGAGAAGAAAAGAAAAAGATACAAGTTTTGCAGTTTTTATGTTCACAAAAAATATATGCTTCAAAATGGTGGAACAACAATTGGACTGGCTAATCAACCTGAGGAGTTACTCTCGACTTCAAAAGGACTTTTTGCTGTGAGCAGGCTTAAAAGTTCCCAAGGTTTAGGTAGGTGGTCACTGGGGTGTGCTCTTGAGTAAGACATGATGACCCAGGCTCAAAATACAAGGTGCTTCATAGTTGCAACGAACAGTGGCACATTTGTACTATTTTATTGCCTGCATTAGTTTAATATTATGCATTTGATATTGTTTGTATATGTATATTTTTGTGTTTTAATATGTATACATGTAGGCTCTATGCATTTTTGCTATTGTAGCTTAAGTTTCCCCACAATGATCAATGAAATGTAATTTATTTATTTGTTTATTTATCTACTATGTTGACAAAGGCATAAAGTATGTCAATGGGGTTATGCTCTTATAGTGTAACCGAAAGATGCAGATCAACTTGTTTCTTGTTCTAAATTTGTTGCAGATGTTGTTCTGCGGGTCTTCAATAAGAACCTTTCCTCAGGATGCTGATACAGTTCCATTAAAACTTATGTAGCCATTAATGACACCTTTAGGTACATAAAAACTTATGTAGCCATTAATGACATCTTTAGGTACATTAAAACCTTTGTAGCCATTAATGACACCTTTAGGTATATTGAAACTTATTTAGCCATGAATTACACCTTTGATATAAAATCAAATTAGAATGGGGGGGGGGGGGGGAGGGGGGTTTCGGCTTGCTGAATTTTTTTTCAAGAAAACACTTGTACAGTCAGAGCCTAACACTTTTGATGTAAATAGAGATTGTGAATTGCATAGAGCTGGCTATTGAGCAGGAATTTGCATTACATAAACACTTTTTAAAATTATTATTATATTATTAGTATTATTATTATTATTAGTGTACAATCATTGGGAGCCTGGTCCATCTTCTTGATGATGATATGACCGTATGCAGTTGCAAGCGCCGTGAAACTCTTACTTAAACATAACATGAGGATAGATTTGTTGCAGTAAAACCTGTTGGCACTTACCTGATCAATATTGAGTCGATAGTGCCGAAAAACAGCTACTCAATCAATCGATCAATCATGTTCCATCCTCAGACAAGGCGAGGTCCAAGTGATCGACTTCCAGACCCAGCAGCACAAGGTGTTCCCACAGATTGCCATGGCCTACGCCCTCAACATCACAGGCCGGCGCTCCATCGCTGCCTACAACCGTGTTTCCAAACAGATTGAGAAGGGCTCATTGGAGGAACTGCCAGTGGTGAGCTTTTTAGGGTTCTTGTTTGTTTTTAGATAGATGCTTAACTTCTTTGGTCACATTGTTATTGATATTTATAATATTGTTATTGTTGTTATATTATTGTTGTTTGTTGTATTATTATTGTTTTCGTATTTTTATTACTATTATTATTATTTTCATGATTATTATTATTATTGTTATTATTAGCATCATTATTACAGTAGACTACAGATGAGGGTTGATATTGTCGTAGGAGTTTTTAAAAATATCAACTCATGCATCTGAGCATTATTATAATTTTTCAACTGAAGTTGTTGATGTTGTATATATGACTTTAACCCCTGTGTATATGTGTCTGTGACCAGCTGCATGCCCTGTCATCGGGCCTGAAGGCGTACAGCTCATGGGAGATGATGTACGGCATAGAGCAGTGCCGCCTGGCATGTGGAGGACATGGCTACATCGAGGCCAGCGGCCTGCCCAAGATCTACGCTAACGAGGTGCCGGCTTGTACTTACGAAGGGGAGAATACCGTCCTGTGTCTGCAGACTGCTCGGTGAGACTGTGTTTGCTTGTTTGTTTGTTGTTATTTTGGGGGGGGGGTTGTTGTTTATGGTGGTATGGTCTGTCCTTCTCAGTCTATGCTAGCCCAGACAGTCAAAAGATGTTTTTTATCGTCTGTGGTAACTCTGTTGTCGAAATAAACGTGATTATGTATTGCTGTTGAGTGTTTTTATCTCAACATATGTGCAAATTATGTCTCAATATTATAACTAAGCAAAGTCTGAGAAATTCCTGCATTTGATTTGAGAGATGCTATTGATGTGACATGTGTTTTTGTTAGTTTTGCTCTCTTCATGTTTAAATTCCTTTATAAAGGTAAAGTACAATTTAGATTTAATGTATTTCTGCCATTCTTGTAAAGCCTTCCTGACTGTAAAATCGAATTTTCGGCTCAGAAACCTTGGGATCTATCAAAAAGGTCAAAGGAATTTGCCACTTTGAATAAATCGTTTTACGCACTGATTAAAAGATTGCATGTGAAAAAGGCAGTTGTTTTTTTAAATTGCAAGAAACTGGGCACGAGGAAGTGAAGAGATTATAGTTGGCTATTGGAGTCTGAAGTCAATTTGGGAGTCTCTGTGTGTTAAATAAATCATAAAGAAGAAGCTGAAGACGTGTTGTATTGTAGTAAACTCCCCCCCCCCCCAAAATGAAGCAAAAAAAGAAAAAAAACAAAATCTACACAGTTTTGATCATCTACATGGCTAGCTGCTTTGGCTTTGCCAACCTGACCTGATCCCAGCAGACAAGTGGAGATACTCGATAAACAAAGTTCCTCCGGAATCGAATTCCCATCTTCTGCATGCTATCACACCACAGGCACTGGTGAAAACATTGACGTGATTCACATTTTGTTTGTGGAAGCAGTTACCTGATGAGTGGTTGGAGGGTGCTACCGGTAGGTCCTATTTCTTTATTTTCCCCCTGTTGTTTCTGTCTGTCATACTTTCCCCCAGCGCTAAATGACCAGTACGGTGACGATGTACTCCTCTTTACTCAAACTCCAGCTTATGAGTGGTCGAAGGTTACTCTGTTGTGGTTTTCTCCTTCTTTCCTAGATCAAACATCAAATGTCCGGATCTTTTTTTGTGCTTGAAACTCTCTTGTAACACCTCTAATCTTCAGCACTTATATGACCTTATTGTGTTGCAAGTGCTGTAAAAACTCTTGCTAAGACTAAACTGTACTCCAATCCAACAGTTACCTGATGAAGTGTTATGCGGCTCTGACGAGCGGGGAAGCCCTCCCTCCTATGGTGAGCTACCTGAGGACGGCGCAAGGGGGCAGGAGTCAGCTGTCAGGCAAGCTGGAGCTGGAACAGTTGATTGCTGCTTATGAGCACAGGGCTGCCAGGTGTGTGTGTGTGTGTGTGTGTGTGTGTATGAATCAGTATGGGTGTATGTGTGTGTGTGTGTGTGTGTGTGTGTGTATGAGTCAGTATGGGTGTATGTGTGGGTGTGTGTGTGTGTGTCGATCGATATTGGTGACTGGATGAACATTTGTTTGTAAGTATGTGGGTCTGTATCCTTTGTCCTGATGTGTGAGTGTGTATGTGTGTGTGTGTGTGTGTGTTTGTGCCTGTCTGTGAGTGTGTTTTGTGTGGGTTTGTGTTTGTGAGTGTGTTTTATGTGTGTTTGTTGATGTCGGTGAATGGATGAATATTTGTAAGTATGTTACATATGACTGTTTCCTGATGTGTGTGTGTGTGTGTGTGTGCGTGGATGTCGGTGACATGATGAATATTTGTAAATATGTATGACTGTCCTGGTGTGTGTGTGCGTGTGTGTTTGTCAGTGTGTGTCAGTGAGGGTGAGTGTGTTGTTTGTGTGTGTGTGTGTGTGAGCCAGTATGGATATGTGTGTGTGTGTTTGTGTTGATGTGTGTATGTGTATGTATGTGAGTCAGTGTGGGTATGTGTGTGTGTGCATTTGTTTGTGTGTTTGTTTGTGTGGGTGAATCGGTGTAGATGTGTGTGTCTGTGTGTGTGTATGTGTGTAAGTCAGTGTGTACTTAGTAATTTATGGGGGTTTTTTCCTTGCTGAATTTGATTGTGGGTTTTTAAAAATGAGAGTTTTGTTATTCCCATGTGTAATTTGTGATGTTTTGACCTTTGACCTGCCACTTAGGATGATCTCGGAGGCCGGTGCCAGACTGGCTGAGCAGCAGAAGAAAGGCATGAAGCCTGCAGAGGCCTGGAACAATAGCTCACAGTTGTTGGTGGAGGCGGCTATGGTGAGTGGGATGGGGGGAGGGGGGGTGTGGAGGGACAGAGACAGAGGGGGAAGGAGTGAGGGAGGAAATGAGAGAGAGGGGGGAGGTGGAGGGAAAGAGGGTGACAGAGAGAGGGCAAGGGCGGGGGAACTAATGAGAAAGAAAGAAATTAACAGACAGACAGAAAGGATAGAGAAGAGGAATAGCTTTTCATAGAAAAAAAAGAAAAGTGATTGCTGAAAGAAAAATGGAGAGAGAGAGAAGGATGGGGGGGAGGGGGGGGGTGAGAGTGAGAGAAAGAGGGAAGTAGGGAGGAAGAGAGACAGATGTAGAGAGAGGAGAGAAAAGGGAGAGAGAGAGAAATAAATAAATGGAACTGTTTTTCTCAATAGTCGTTGTGGCAGAAACTCGTTGAGGTTGATGAAGAAAGAGAGGGATGTGGGATTACGGGAAAGGGAGACAGGCAGACAAGTAGAAGGGAGATATGAAGGAGAGAGTGTATTGTTTTAGTAAGCGTTTTACGGCACTTCCAACACAAATAGTGGCGAAGGTTAGAGGTGTTACAAGAGAGAGACAGTAAGAAACACAAAAAAGAAGGAGGGGAGATCAGCATGACTGATGTTTGATAAGAAAGAGGGAGCAAATATCAGAGCACCTGCCAACAGCCTTTAGAGTTTGCCGGTTGTAAGTGGGCCTTTGGGTTGAGGAAGAAACAGAACATAGTAGAACAGACTGATGGTGACAGGAAGAATAGGTTGCCACTTGACGTGATAATGATCGTAGAAATCTCATGTTTTACAAACAGTTCTGGTTTATTTTATATTTATATAGCATTGTAATAAGCCCTGAAAGCAAAATTTTACAAGAGAAAGAACATCATTTCTGCTTCCTTCTTTTAACAATTGTACCTACAGTGTGTATATTTTTGTGTGCATTTTTTAACATTTAAAATTTGAATTTCGGCTATACATTTCTTGAGCACATGTAACAGATAACACAGATTAAGAACCTGCAATTTTAAATTATTAAAAATTTGGGACTTAGTACAACGTAACAGCTGGCTGTTGATATTTGACTTATGTTTAGCAGATGTCCGAAAATAGTAACGCTTGATTGTTTTAAACCATATTTAATGAATGGTCAATAAGTGCAAGAGAAAAAAATCAAGACTGACAGACAAAACCATAAGGACAGTGAAGAAGTAATCTTACCCATGGGGGCCTCTGACAACCCACAATGTCAGATAGAGGACTTTACCATCTGGATTGCTTAGTGTAAAACACCTTCATGCATCACTTTTCAAAATAGCACTAAGCAGGCAATCTGTTCTCATCATCTTCAGGCCTTCTGCCAGACGTTTGCGGTTCGAGCTTTTGTGGAGACTGTACAAGAGGCCAAACTGCAGCCGTCCTTGAAGGCTGTCCTGGTCCAGCTGTGTCAGCTGTTTGCTGTGCAGGGGATACTTAAGTACTCCGGGCAATTTACTAAGGTGAGTTCTCTCTGTCTGTCTCTTTGTGTGTGTGTGTGTTTATATGTCAAGTGTCTCATCCTGTGTCTCTCCTTCTCTTTCTGACCTCTCTTTATATATCTTCTTTATGTCTCTGACTTTCTGTCTATTCATCAGTCTGTCTTCCTATCTGTCTACTAGTTATTTATTTATAATCATCTATATTTCTCACTGTGTCTTTCCATCTCTTTCTGTCTTCTTACAAATTTACAATGAATCTATTCCCTTTTTCCTTTTCCTCCTCCAGGGTGGCTTCCTGAGTGACCAGCAGGTGGAGACCTGTCAGAACAAGCTGTTTGACCTTCTGGCCTTGCTCAAGCCCAACGCCGTGGCTCTGGTCGATGCCTTCGACTTCCCCGACCAGGTGTTGGACAGCGACCTTGGACGCTATGACGGGAACGTCTACGAGGCTCTCATGGAGTACGCTCGCAACTCGCGGCTCAATGAGTCTGAGGTGTGTTCATTGCTGTGTGTGCTGGTGACTACACAGGGTTCAAATATTTCCTGTGGGTGGTTGGCAGATGTACTGGTATTCTTCTTTCCTGTCGAACGTCTGTCGTCCTGATCTTAATACTTAATGTTATTAACAGGTTACACCACCACTGTCGCACTCATTTATTCAGTCACCAAGCTCACCTCTTATGGATGGGAGTATAAAAACACCTACACTTACACAATTTTTTTTTTTAATCTCTCACCCACACAATCACACTCTCCCTGATTCGAAAGTCACAAAATGAATGCATTGACTAGTTTTTTAAATTGTGGATGAGAAGTGTATTATCCATTAATTCTCTAAGAAAGAGTTGTACAAAATTAGTTCATAAAATGAATTTTTTTTTTCTCTTTTTCTTTATTAGGTCCATGAGGGATTTTTCAAGTACCAGAAGCCTTTTGTGGACTATCTGAACGGCAAAAGTATCCTCCAGGCTCGCTTGTGAGATGGACCGGGTATGATTGACTGTGGGGGACGATGGTCATAGTCGTCTTGTTTTGGTTTTTTTGGGGGGGTGTTTTGTTTGTTGTTGTTTCAACTGCATCTGTGGCAGATATATATGTTGTTGAGTTTTTTTTTACAAATGTTATCAGATTTTTGTCATTAAAATTTTGTTGTTGTTGTTTCAACTGCTTCCGGCAGTTTACATGTCATTGAGTTGGTTCGCAAATGTTAACAGATTTTTGTCTTTTTTTGTTGTTTTTATTTTTGAGGGGGTTTACTGTTTTGATTGGGTGGGTAGAATGAAAGACCAAGCTAAAATTGAAATATTGATGTTGTTTCTTTAAAAAAAATAAAAAATTGCTGGATTCTGTTACTGACAGATATTGGTAAGATAGTCTTCGCACTGACCCCTGATACAAATAATTGTGATCCAATTAGCTTTTTTTTACTAGTATGACTATAGAACTGGTACACAACTGTCATACTATATTCGAGATCATTTTTATCTAATATGATTGTTTTGACTTAGAATTTTTTAGAAATCTACATCTTCCTGCTGGATCACACTGAAAGGGGTACAAAGAAACATGGTTCTTAGTAGTGATTCTATGCTATTTTTTCCCCTGCCCAAATGCAATACTATAGAGCCAGAACACAACTAACATATTTATAATCTGATTAATAATGGAATTACACTTGTCATTTTTTTCGAAAGTTATGCCGTAGCTTAGCTGCCAAGTAGTTGGTATGACCTTTTTCACATTATAATTACATGTCTGCTTTGAACAGCTTGAGTTTATTGAATATAGAAATGTGTTAGTGTAGGGCTTAGAGGAGGATTTCCTGACCAATACCCTCCATCTTGACCTTCTGTGTGGGTAGAGTTGTTGTTTTTTTAGGGGGAAGTGGGGATTGAAGCTATGCAGCTAGAGTATTTTTTTGGTTACTTCTATAACTGTTCAAGTACTAGTGGTGAGACTTCTTTGATATTTCGCTAGTGGTGCTTGTGCTATGTATAGGAACATTTTCGACTCAATTTCCTGACAGAAGGTAATGGTGAAGACAATGTCTTTCTTTTACTTAATGTATCGTATATTTAACATAATATTGTGTCATTTTATATTGTAAGCTCTTTTGTAAACGGAGTTGAAATCAAATTTTTCTTTCCTGCCATGTAATCTTATAGTCTGTTGTGACATGAATTGAGATATTTTGTGAAGTTTGAAGGTTTCTTGCAAGTCTTCGGGAAAGTTTTTTGTCAGCAGCTTTGGGGGGGGGTTTAGATTTTAAAAATTTAGTACGATTTTTTTTTTTTGACTGAGAAATTTTTAGAACATTCCGTCTTACTGCTGGTTGAGATTTAAGAAAGAAGTCCAGAGAAAATGGATCTTAGTAGTGATTCTATGCTATTTCGATTTTTTTTCGGCCCGGCCGAATTTATTTTTTTTATGTGGTCAACGTTCTGTTCTGATCAAATCATTTTTCATTGTTTGAAATGAAAAAGACAGACTGCTGAAATGTTTGTGGCATGAAGAATATTGAACTTTTGTTTCTTAACGAATGATTAACAACAGGAAAATGACAATCACGGTCATCATTTTTGAGGATTGTTTCTTTCATCTGTGATCTGGAAGTTGATGTGCCATGACCGGCTGCAATGACTTTTGGACATTGAGTCAAATGAGTCTTTCTTTCCCATGGTGTCAGGGTGTTCCTTCTTACTGTTTTCAAATCTTGGATGTGAGTCGGTGTAAGTTTTGTCTTGGCAAGTCAGATTCTTCTCTTTCTGCATCTGCTTTGGTAAGAATGGCTGAACAGTCATGTGAATCGTTCTATTTAACTTGCTGACATATTTTGAAACTTTGTGTCTAAAACCCAATTGCTGTGGACTTCCTTAGATTTTAAGTCCACTCTAACGAGTTACTTCCAAACCAACAAAAGTAGTTGGCAAGCTTATGAGGGGATTTTTGTTTCTAAATTGGCTTTTTTTCCAGTGCCCCTGCAACTTCAGCTTCAGTTTCTTTCTTCCACTGTTGCGTTTCTCATAGACAGAAAGCGGAGAGCTTCCTTGCTTCCTAAGTGATGCTCCTTGATGCTTTTGTTTATCTGTTTGGAAGGAAAGAAAGAACAGGGAAGTGGGTAGGAGGGATAAAATGTCTTTATAACTTGGTGATGTTCAAGAGTAAAGTTGAAAGAGAGGCTGTGAAGTATTTTTTATATAAAATATAATCTGTTTATGTTGGATTTGTCGCAAATTATTCAAGATTCTTTTTGTCCAGTTGGGTAGTGTGGCTTATTTGGCACTTTTTGTCGTTGTGTCCAAAAGATTTTTTATTTGTCTTCATAAAAATGTTTTGAAAGTGAGTTGCTGTCCTTTTGGATTATCATGTATTCTTTCAGATATTTCTGCCTTCGGGGATGATTTTTGCAGCATATAATCTGATGAAAGAAAAGACCACTATGGATGGGCAAAAGGAATAAAACAAATTATTGTGGTTTGCTATATTTTGAGGAGGGGGGGGGGGGGGGGGGGGGCGCGTCTTTTTTCAAATATGTCCATTGTTGTGCATATTAAGTCAGGTATTTTTGTCTGAATTTTTTAGGATGACTTTATTTATCCTCTTTTGAAGTCAGGAATATGTGAATCATCTGTTGTAACAGCACTCTTAGAGAACATACCTGTGTACAATCAGAGAATGTTTTTGCACACGAAAACCCTGAAATTTGTGCTATTTCTATCCAGTATTGTCATGTCTTTCGACTATATATCCTGTCAAACAATGAAGTTGTAAATAATCTTTGAAAAAAGATGTGTTCTGTGATTCTAAGAAAGGAAGAATGCCAGAATAATCTCCCATTGAAAATTATGTGATTTCGTTTCTTATGTTTTTTTTCATTCTGGTATGTTCGATTGAAAATGTTGGAGCTGCATCTTCGTTGCCTTTTCTCATGTTCTTGTAATAGGCTGGAATGGTGCTATGAACAGAACAAGTAAAATAACGCTTCCAATTATTGTGTTCTTGGTTGTTTTTTTCTTTGGGGGGGGGGGGGGGGGAGGTCCTGACCTTCTTAATTAAGGTGGAACACAGATTCAGCGAACTTGGATTTAACGAAAACTCTAATTCAACAAAAGGAGAAGGCCCGTTGCTTCATTCATTAAAATCAGCAAAGTATAGTGGAGAGATTTGAAGAATACATGCACACTCGGATTCAACAAAATTGCTTGCAGGGTGATCAGGCCCCGCTACTGAGGCTTCGTGCATTTGTCTTCCTCTACTAATCTTATTTTCTCTTGCCTTTTCCCTGTGTTCCACGATCGCCCAGCATTATCGCTCACTTATTGTCATCTATCACACACTGTACATTGCGGCTGACTTATTGTTCATGGGCTTGGCAAGGGAAGCAACCACTCGTATGATACATTGTTATTAAGCAAACAATTTAGAGCACCATTGGTTCTGTCCCTTTATTTTCGCACGAATTATTTAGTGGTGTGTAAGTTTGGTCTCAGTGGGTTTCGCCCCCTTGTCCACTCTCCTCAGGTCCAACAATAAGAGAATTAACTCTGAAATTTGAAAACTCAAGCCCCTTTGTTTGCGTAGAGAAGAAGTTACAACATTTTTTGTTTATTTGTGACTTGTTTATGAGCAGATGATTTTTAGAGCTAAACTGTGGGTAGCTGGCGGGTGTTCAGCTAGGTTTTGCTCCTTCTTTCCCATCAAACATCTGGTGTCCTTATCCCTCCACCTTTTTTGTATTTGTTGCCCTCTTGTAACACCTCTAATCTTCAGCACTTCTTTGACCTTATTGTGATACTAGTGCCTTAAAATAAAATGCTAACTAAAAAAGAAAGGAAAATTTTTCGTCTTGTCTCGTACAACCTTATTACGTTTCAAGTACTGTAATACTCTTACTAAAACTAAAGCTAAACTGATTCCAATTTAGCGATTGGTATGCTTTTTTTTTTACTGACACAAGTAGGAGCTGGCTCATCATAAATCCATGGGTAGAGTCCGAACTGTTGATATCACACACTGGAGACCCAAGTTTGATTCCTGAGTGTGAAGAAATTTTTTTTCTAGTATCTTGGTCTTTCTGTCAGAGTGATATATAATATATACATGTATGTATATCTATATATGTATGTATTCCTCTCAGCCCTGGTTTCCCCTGACAGATAGGGTTGGAAACCCACCTCCAAAATGATCTAAATTATGTCGAAGTACTCGAAGAGGATGCAAAATTCATACAATGAAAATGACAAACAAGTATGAGTTTGCTAATCATCCTTCTATGGGTGTAGAATGATGTCGAAATGTCTATCTGGCAGTGGAGAGATTTGAAGGATCATTTGTTACGAGATACAGACCCGTTCTATGAACGGTGATATAATTTTGGGAAATAGTAAATACCAAGATAAATAAATGTTTGTATCAGCAGGGTCGGCTTGACACCCTTTTGGACACTTGAGGGGCGCTATGTTAGCTAAATCTGTAGATCTACATTGTGTCATGCTGGACTGCTGAGTGGATGGCTATAATTCGAATCCCAGATTAGGTGTTCTTGATCTTGGGTTGTTTTATTTATGGGGTTTTCGAGGCTCGTAACCCATTTGGCCCTGTCCTATTGGAGACGGAGGTTAAATTTGAGGTTCTGCTTCTAGAATATTCTTATTGTGTTGAGAGGGGCGTTAAACCTATGCACTTACTTACCTTTAATCTTAAATAACCTACATGAAGTGTTGATAGGGACGTTATATCCATGCCCTTACTTATTCTTAAATATTTTTTTATTTATGTAGTGCTGAAAGGGGCATTTAAACCTTCAACTTAGCCTACTTACTCTAAGTCTTGAATAACGTAATAATGTGTTAATGGGGCGTTGAACCCATCAGCTTACACGTATAATACTAGAGTTGTGTGTAAGAGCCTGGACCTCCTGTTCTGACCCGTTTCTTCGACAGGGCAGAGCCAAGTGGGTAGATAAGAAAATCTTGCAGACTCCACAAGAAAACAGTTCGAGAATGCAGCTGTGATCCAGACTTTTTCCTCACTGTAGTCTACTAGGGTCCTATAACTGAGCAAAGACTTTTAGATATATATACAGTGGAATCCTTCTAAAACTAAATCTACGGTACCGAAAGTTTTTCTCCCGTTTAGTCGTGTGTTTTGTTTAGAGAGATTGCTCAAACAACGTTTGAAACTGTTTGGTTTAGTTTAGTTTAAGTTTAAGTGAACTCCACTGTTTTAAAATTTTGTTTTGATCTTTTCGGAGGACAATTTGCTATAAGGAGGGTCATGGTACTTCTGAAAAAAAAGATGAGCAGTGAGATATTCTTTTAAAATGATCAACTCAGAAAACGACGCTTTTGCTGTGTGGAAGCAGAACTTTACTTGTACGAAGCTTGAGATCAGCACATGATTATAATGATAATAATATGATTATTTTAATTATATAGGTTTAGCTTATATAAAATGAGTTTGATGAAATAAAAAGTTTTTATTGAAAAGGTGTATGAGTATGAGAAAATGGGACTGTAAAGTGGCCAGACCTGTATTTAACAGTACAAATTCCTGGTCGGGATGTTATGGTTTGCCTCGCCTCAATTTCTTTTTCCAATTTTTCCCGACATGAAAAGAAGAGAGAGAGAGGCGGGGCGGGGGACCTCATTGAAAACTTGACGTTATAAAAGCCATCTCAATTCTTGTTTTCCTTGTTGTTGTTGCTGTTGCTGCTGTTGTTGATGCTGTTGCTGTTGTTATTTTTTGTATGGCAATTTTGTCCTATAGCTACATGTTGGCCCTGCACAGATGAGAAGTGGAAAAGAAAATAATACACTAATTATGCAAGTTCTTTATTTATGTGATTAATTAATATGTGTAATCAATCAATTCAAACCCTCTCGACATCCTAAGGATACCAGAGGAAGGAAAAAGTTTTTTTAAAAAAGTAAAGCACAATTCAGACTGAATGCGAATGAACAACACCACTGTATACATGACTATTTACAACTAACCTTTCTCTGCCTTTTTTCATTTGTATCGCTATAATGCATTGCAGCATAGCATTCTCACAGATCTGCCCCATACATTTAATTTGGAATTTGATTTTTTCCAAAATTTGGCGGCCAAAGTTTTCTTCAGTTTATGGTGGCAAGAATTTTTAACGAAATGAGTACATGTCAAGTTTTCTGTATGTGTGTGTGCTGGGGGAGGGGAGGTGTAATTGTGTGTGTGTTTTTCTGTCTGATATCTGAGAACTGCATGCAGTAGCCCAAACTGTGTTGCCGTGACTGGGAGTGGTAGGGTTACAACATCCAGGCTTCCCTTTTACACTCTACACTGTTTCGATGAAGACGTGAAGCACAACTGATTTATAAATGCTAGGCTACTATAAAATAATAATTACAGTCAAATTTTTTCCCAAACGACCTTTCATTGTCGAGGAAAAGGTGGTTGTCTTATACAGGGGGGGGTGTCTTACATTGTTATTGTTGTAATAGTTAAAAGAAATGCAATGTACAAAATGTGAAGTGGCCGTTTGTACAGGAGGTTCGTTTGTTTTGCAGTTGAAATTGTCCCAAGCGGCCATCCACTGTCGAGGAGAAGAGTGCCTGACTTACAGACTTCAACAAAAGTTAAGGACCACTTGCAAACACTCTGAGTGGTCTTCTTGGGTCGACCTGCACGTGGGCGTTCTTGGACTAATCCAGTGGCTTGATGGCGCTGCCTCAGGCGGACAATGACAGAGTGTGACACTTCATGCCTTCTGGCAACTTTTCGGGCTCCGACTTCATCTTGCAGCCATGCCATAGCTCTGGCACCATCGAAGTCTCCCAGCTGTCGTCTTGGTGGCATGTTGATGCGATACTGGATTTTGAGCGAACGGCGGCTTATAATGCCACCAAAGTGAACACAGTTCGAGACCGTACGTCCGTTTATGACGTGCACTAGAAATTTTCACCGAGGAATGTCCCTGGTATCGCACACAAGTCGAGAAAACCCCAGCAAACTTTGCTAGAATTCCCCGAGGATTTCCGTGCAGCACATGACGTGGTGGTTTTGCCTCTTTAGGAAGCTTTGCAGTACGCTTTGGTAACCTATTAACACTTTCAGAGCAAAAATTTTGAAACGTTCCTTGCCGTCTTTTTTCAGATTTTAAAAAAATCAAGGCTATCTGTCAAGGTGGTCCTTAACTTTTGTTGAAGTCTGTAGATAGAAGTGGGTGTCTTGGACAGTATCATTGTAGTAAAGGTTATAAACAATGCAAGTGGTAAGACGGGGAGTGGTTGTTTTAACAGGTCTATGACAGGTGGTCGTTAGAGCAAGTTTGACTTAGAAATCTATAACAGTCGTAATTGTTCCAAACATTCAGCCATTGTCGAGGAGAAAAGTGGCTCTTTTAGACAGGTGGGCGTCTTGCACAACACCATTATAATCGTTAAAAGAAACGCAAAAAAGAGATGTTGGAAGTGAACGTGTGTACATGTGATTTTCTTGGACAGGTTACTTTTAGACAATATCTTAGTTTTTGTCATAGTTGTTCCCACTAGCGCTCAGATTACGGAGCGTTTCCGCAGCGTCAAAAGGGGAACATACCCTTCTGTGTTTTCCTCTCTCAGTTAAGCTCTTTCAGCTCTGTGCTAATTGCGATGAGGGGGGTCTTAAAAGAGTCTTTTATTTTGAAGCCCCGACAAGACATTTTTAAATTTATCCCATTCTTTAAATTAATTTAATTTTAATTTTTTTTTTTTTTTTGTGCGAGTGAAGGTGGTTGGGGGGGGGGGGGGGGGGGGGAGTTAGTTTACACCATTCTAGATCCCCCTGCTTCAGTGGGCAGGTGGTTGGGGTGCGCCACTATTACTAGTAGTAGCTCCTACAAACTGTTCTCTACTTTCCGTCTTTTATTTCTGTCTCTCTGTGCTGTATTTCCTCAGTACAATAATATTATTATATTCTAGACTGGTTTTTATTCATTGTTGATTTTCTTTTTTTTTCTTGTTCGGTCCTAGATCTATTTAAATTTATCAAATTAGAGGCCCTTCTCGAAATAAATGATTTACAATTGAATATTGAGCATACATTGGGTTTTGGGAGGGTTTTTTTAGGGAGGAAGGGGTGGTGGTGGTTGGGGCGAGGGGGATCAAACAAAGACTATTTATATTTTATTTACACAACTATAACATACTTATTATGCTGCATCTGCCGTGCCTTATCTTGGCGAAACGTGGTCTAAATATCTTGCACCAACTCTAATTCCAGACTTTTGGAAGAAGTTTTTTCCCCACAGCTGTTGATTAAGGCTGAAGAAATGTACCGGTACCTTTTAGCTCAAGCTCGAGTCCAAAATCATCCGGGTTAATAATGCCTATGTTCCGAGAAATTCGAGAGCTATTTTTCACTAACACTCAAGTTTTTTTGTTTGTTTGTTGTTGCTGGTGGTGGTGGTTTTTAAATATTTTTTACTGTTACTGTTATTCAGTGTGTTTGAAGTGGTTTCTATCAAAGCCTGGAAATGGAGTAAGTGCAAGCCGTATAACATTATCAAAAACTCGCGACAAATCAGAACTGCGCTTTTCCTTCAGAGGCAGCACGTGCTATTGGCCGACAGGGGTTGGGGAGGGGGGGTTATAGCAAATTTTTCAGCTCAAGGCTTGACTGAGATACAAGTACACCATGGAAAATTTACCATAATTCTCTCAAACTGCGGTATGATTTCATGTCGCAGTTCTAGACTTGGGCCCGGATGAGTAGAATGTCTGTCTTGTACGATTGTAAGTAAGTAAGATCATTTCTTCCTGGGTTATTGAACGGAATTTGAATACATCTCATACTAAGAACCGTTTTCAGACCAGTTAGTTTCGTCACTCATTTATCATCTGCTTTCATTACTACTGTCTTTGCTTATCATCTCAGAACTCGTGACGTAATCTTTTCCGTCATTATAATCACTTTCAACATTATTCGTTATCCTTTCCTGCCTTCTTACCAAATAACCATTAACCTTTTGACCCCTGTCTCGAGAGGGACGCATAATGTGAACATCTGCATAGTCACCCTTTCTATCATTTAATGGGAAATCACCAAAACTCTGCTGCGGGGATTCCCAATAACTATTTTGAGAAGGGGATTTTCCGGACGGCAAGTCACTGCCAGTATCATGACCCCCGGCGGCACCGTCCACCAGACCCCCACCCACTCTTCCCACCGAAGCCATCGCAGTGCCTGCATATTGCCTAAGCCCGCCCCCTCGCCCCGAGGTCCCGCCCATTGTATCCGTAAGCCCCGCCCCTTCCCCCGCGGCCATGGCCAAAATGAGGTCGGCCAGCTCCTCGCTCCGTGTCCTGTCCAAGACGTAGACGAGCAGACGTAACCGCTGCAGACGTGTGACGTCACGGCTCTCGCGCATGTCCTCCAACATCGTGTGGATTCGCTCCATCCGCTCTGAGGGCAGGTGGAAGAGATTTATTATTATTATTATTATTATTATTATTCTTATTCTTATTCTTATTCTTATTATTAATATTATTATTATTGCATTACATGTATTATTATTAATATTATTATTATTGCATTACATGTATTATTATTGCAATCACTATTACTGCTGGTGGTTGTGGTGGTGGTGTACCGTGGCCGTTGTTGTTTTTGTGGCTACGTGTATTTTTTCTGCTACAGTAGTTGTTGTTGTTGTTGTTGTTGTTGTTGTTGTTGTTGCTGCTGCTGGTGCTACTGTTGTTGTTGGTTGTGGTGATGATGCTAATGGCAGAGGAAGCTGTGGTGAAGGTGTTGTTGTTGTTGTTGGTTGTGGTGATGATGCTAATGGCAGAGGAAGCTGTGGTGAAGGTGTTGTTGTTGTTGTTGTTGTTGTTGTTGTTGTGTGTGTGTGGGGGGGGGAGCCTATCCTTCCGACTTTTTTGGAGTCTCGAAGAGCGTGCTCTTCGCCAGGCCCACCGCCTCTCTTGGGCAGCGGGTGAGACAGTCCAACCTCCTTTAATCTTCCCCAAAGAGATACCACCGCTAGACCTCCGTAGCGGGGCATCTCTGCAGCCAGTACTCCAAATCTTGGGGCTCCTCGCTGCACAATGGACAGATTGGTGTTGTTGTTGTTGTTGATGTGCCCGTTTTAATTATTATTATTATTATTATTATTATTATTATTATTATTATTACGGTTATTATTGTTGCTGGTGGTGACAGTGGGACCGAAAAAGAAACACCTGACGGTGCTGTTGATACGGTTGTTGGAATATTTCTTTCGGAAACACTGTTCATTTCTAAATTCCTGTTTTTTTACACATGATCAAAACATCGGTAACAGTAAAATTTTTACACCCCCCCTCCTCCCGTTCCCCCTTTCGGTCCCCCCCCCCCCCCCCAACATTCTTAAAACAAGAAAAATTGAGACCCTGAATGTGCTTACGAAATCAAATATTTTACGTCCCAATAATAGAGAGAGCCAAAGTTTACTTGGTGAAGATCTGTTTAACTGTCACCGTGATTTTATGCATCCCCCACATTTTAACAAAATTTGATCTTTTTTTCATAATTTCTGATTATTTTCCTTCTTTGATAAAAAAAAAAGGTACAGAATCGCATAATTTCACATTTTTGGGCTCAGTTTGCATAATTTTAGAATTTTTCTTGCATAAAACGACGGTGACAGGTATGAGGACTTAATGGACACATGGTACGTCCTATCAGCAGCATATCAAAGAAAATGTTTGGGCATGTTTTTTTGGGTCATCACACACAAACCAGAAGCACGAATCTGCCCATTTGATTGTACACATGTTCTCGAGGGCCTTTAAAGTTTCAGATTTTGCAAACAAAAATAGAATTGAAAAATCTGTATGAATAATGAAGTTACGCTTTTTTTAAAGTGTCTTGAAACAGCGCGTCTTCAGCGAGTTAAAGTGGGTGGTTGTCGGGTGCTTTGGTATGGTTTGCTTCTTCTTTCCTATCAAATATCTATTGTCCTTATCTCCCCTTCTTCTTTTTTATGTTCGTTACTCTCTTGTAACACCTCTAATCTTCTGGCGCTCGTATGACCCTATGTAGTTGCGAGCGCCGTAAAACCTCAACTAAAATTAAATTTACTAAGAAAGTTAAAATAAGTTTAAAAGTATCTCTCCTACATGGCGTCAGGCTACCCAGTTATGACCCCAAGTGAAGTGGAAACCCCGGATGGATGTATTACGTTAAGTGGGCACAGAATAGAGGACCCTAGTTAACATTTAACAATGTCTATTTCATATCCTTACGGTGATTTCTCTGTTGGTATCGCTGACTGGCTCTTCCCCTTTGTGGTCCACGATACTGCACAGTGTTCCTTCTGCGATACTGGCTTCGAGGTATGTACTCGTCTGTGGATAAAATAATCGAGTAGCTCTTCACAAACAAATTCGAATAAGTCTGTCTGTCCGTTTATCTGGATCTCCACCCCTCCCCCTATCTTTTGACCCCCTTTTTCTGGTGACTGCTTTCATAGCTGTACATGGAATTATACTATACGTATTAAGAGGGCGTAGTATTTTTACCAAAACAGGGAAACGGAAAAGAAAAAAAAGAAAAAAAGGGAAAACGAAGAAATAAAGAAGGAAAATAAAAAGAAAAGGAGGCAAAAAGAAACGAAATAACAAAATATATAACAAGAAAAATATTTTTTAAAAGCAACAAAAATATCATAATAAAATGTTTCTTTAGTTCTTTTTATTTGGTTTTGTTTATCCAGGTATTTACTCTTTTGTTGTTGTTGTTGTTTTTTTATTGTGTTCTTACCTGAATCCCGACTCTCCTCGCTCCCTCTGTTATACCTCCGTCTGCCGTTTCTCCTCTTATACCCTCTCCCACTTCCTCGGGCAGTCCCCTCCTTCTCTCCATCCTCCTCCTCTCCGCTGTTCTCCCGCCCATACTTTCCTCTCTTTCTCCCACCCTTCCCCGCAGATTCCCCTCCACCCGGCCGCGTCACTTCCCGTTCTCCTTCCCCCGTTGTCTCCACAACGGGTGACGCGGAAGTGACGTAGACGGGAGTGGTAGGCGTGGTTGCTATGGTGGTTGGTATGGTAAACAATAGCTCGGCACATGTGTCGCAGCAGTTCTCTCTGGCGTATTCTTCCTCGTAGTTGGTGCACTGGTCCTTCTTGCACAGTTCGAACAGGTCTCCGTACTCGCAGCCTCGGAGGAGAAAGAGAGAATGTGAGAAATAAAAATAAATGCGACACTGTAGGCCTTTATGTTTAACGCACCTTACTACACTAAGATTAGTTACGCCTGCAGTGAGAGATTGCTGTTTCCTTGCAATAACAACAACAATAGCGACTACGACGACGATAACAACATTAAAAACATTTTTAAATAAAAATTACATAAGTTGAACAGAACACTACAATAAAGACTAAAGAATCTCAGGAAATCCACGGAGGATAAGGTTAAATGTAGCTGTTTTTACGTCTCCATCCACACAATTTTGTTCACGTAGGAACCATGCATATTCGGCATTTAGTATTGCAAATACCGTAAAAGTCTTCCTTTCTTTCTTTCTAGGCGTTGCCCGCCCACTGCAGGACGTAGCCCTCCAACAACGACCTCCACTCTGTTTTATGAGCTGTTTTCTGTGTCTATTCTGTATCTGTTCGCTCTCTGGTGACATTTTTCAACAATATCTGTCAGGTCTTCATCTTGATCTTTTACCTGTTCTTGGTCCCCTTTCAGTAAGCAAAAAACTAAAACTAAAACTAAACCAGAAACCATCTAAGTCACGTTGCTGCTGGATCAGGAGCTCGTTAATTTTATGTCATCTGGAGCTATTGATATCATATGGAATTATTGCTACTTTGTCTTGTCTCGGAGAAAATTTCAGGCGCACCTAACTACCCTGAGCACAAGTATTTACGATTGAAGGTGGGCGGCGGTCGCATGTTAGGGGAAAAATTAGCAAGTAAATGGCCGTCAAAGTTTGGTCACTTCCTAGGCTAGAGAGACTTTGGAAACTGCAATTTTACAATATTTTTCAGTACAACCTTCACTTAAATGTGTTTTTAAATGGACCTAAAAGTAAGGTGCTGCCCCCCCCCCCCCCCCCAAGAAACAAAGCAAAACAAAACAAAACAAACAAACAAGCAAAAAACCAACCCAATAGCAACAACGAAACAAAATCGATGCCCGACTTTGAAAATGAATGTCGGTTTCTTCGATTCTATTATTCTGAGGAGCGCCTGATTTCACCAAGATACCACACAATCTGAGCCTCTCACCAGGAAGGTTCCGCCTGTACCGCTTGCAGGACGCACAACACTTGGCTCTGAACGCGTCTCTGTAGCAGTCGAACCGTGACGTCAGCATCCTCTCTGCGCATGTCCTGCCGCCGATCAGACCCGGGTCGTCTCCGAACGGACAATCGTCATCTGAACGGTGTTGGGGAGGACCAAGGAATATTTTTGTTGAAAAAGTTATTTACTTATTATTATTAAATTATTTTTTTTTTTTTTTTTGGGGGGGGGGGGTGGGTCCTATGTAGATGGCTTTTTATATAGGTCTGTCTGCACCCCCCCCTCTCTCTCTCTCTCTCTCTCTCTCTCTCTCTCTCTCTCTCTCTCTCTCTCTCTCTCTCTCTCTCTCTCTCCCTCTCTCCTATCACTATATATCTATCTATCTATCTATACTTTAATACTACGATAAGAAGTACAAGTATTTTACAGAGCAGGAGTAAATGAAGCAATACATTTTGGTTGGTTAGTTTTGGTAGCTCGCTCTGGCAGACCTGCCTTAGTTCTAATCGAAGATAGAGAGAGAGAGAGAGAGAGAGAGAGAGAGAGAGAGAGAGAGAGAGAGAGAGAGAGAGAGAGAGAGAGAGAAGATGGATGATCCTGGTGAATTTCATAAACTCTGTGAAAACAGCGAACTTTGTCTGTCCCCGTGGTTTTTATGCACCCAGCATAATGTAGCAAAATTTGATCATTTTTAGCATAATTTCTGATTATTTTCCTTTATCATTCTGTGTTAAATTAACAGAATCGCATAATTTCACACTTTTGGGCTCAGTTTGCATAATTTCAGAATGTTTCTTGAATAAAACGACGGGGACAGCTTTGTGAACTTTAACAACTTATAGAACTTACCAACTGTTTGTGGCGCCAGATCGGACCTCTGACAAGTGCCGTTGATGCACCACTGGAGGAAGTGTCCGTACATACGAGGGGGAAAATGAAAAACACATTATGAAAAGCTATATGAATGGTTAAAAAAAAACGAAAACACACACGTAAACGCGCATGCACACACACACACACACACAAGGACACACACGAGGACACACAAACACACACACACACACACACACACACACACACACACACGAGGACAAAAACACACACACACACGAGGACAAACACACACACACACGAGGACAAACACACACACACACACACAAGGACACACACGAGGACACACAAACACACACACACACACACACACACACACACACACACACACACACACACACACACACACACACCTCGCCGACTCCACCCACATTCTTCATCTTACGGATGTGTTAGCTCTCCGTGACGTGTCAAGGTTACATGGCGTATAACGGTTGACAGAATAATATGAAGAGAGAGAGAGAGAGAGAGGGGAGAGAGAGAGAGAGAGAGAGAGAGAGAGAGAGAGAGAGAGAG
>NW_004797354.1:771696-783556 GCF_000002075.1 Aplysia californica | reverse complement strand
GGGGGAGGTGCGGGTGGATAAACTATAAATATATTGTAGACAATACATACATGCATCATTGATAAATATCATAGACGTGGCTGCCTCCAACGATCTAGCAGGTTTATCAAAGTATTTTGAAATATTTGGAGGATGTAGAATTATTATTATTAGATCTAATTCGACGCAAGGTCTTACCCGACAAATGAAGGAATCTTGTCCATCGCCAAGCCGGCAGAACTCGTCCCCGGCATAAACCTCTCCCGGCTGAGAAACCAGGAATGGCTGGATCTCCTGGGTACTTCGTTCCGCGTTCTTCGTTACCAGACAGTTTGTGTCGTTCCTGGCAAAATTGGTATTTGTGAATTGCAGGTGTTATTTACGCACCCATTGATATAATTTCGATTAGTTAGAAAGCAGGCTTCCGACCCTGCCTGTCAGGGCCAACCCAGATTGAGAAGGAAACAAATATCCTAATAGAAAGACCGAGATATCTGATTCGAAATTTCTCCCCATTCGGGAATCGAACTTAGGTCTCCTGTGTGCAAGAGGCAATTGCCTGACCACTACACCTCAGACGCTGGCGTACCTGACAGGATAGCACGCGGTGGAAAAGTTGGTAAAAAAAATGTTTAGGCTGCATCTAGACGGTAGAACTTATAGGGCTGCATCCTCTTCCCACAGAAGCAGAATGATATATGTGACGCACATGTGATGTTACAGGACATTTGACATATACGTGAAGTTACAGGACCAGTCATGGCGTACATGCAATGTTACAGGAAATTTGACGTACATATGATGTTACAGGACCATTCTAGCATCTGCGTTTGTCGCAGCCGCGACCCGCGAATCGCGGCCGCGATTTTTGGCATTTTTAAACAAAAAAAGCTACTTCATACATGTAACAATATTAGATATGTATTTTGATAATTTTAAGGTGTCCATGTATAGATCTGTTCATGCGAAGAATGTAGGTACATACTACTATACATTGCTGTTTGCCGTTTGTCTTTTATTTTTTTCCTTTGTTGCGTTTTAATTTGTTGGTGTGTTCATTTATAATAAAAAAATTGTTCTGATGTGTTGCTTTTCTATTTTCTGTGTATACAGCACAATGTTATTTAATGTGATGTTGTTCCTACATTTTTAAATATATATACATGTGTTCTAGTTATGATAGAGTGTGTCTCCACCAAAAACCGAATACTGTGATTCCATAATTTACATGTTAAAAATATCCTGTACTTTTTCTTGAATTACACTCGTTTAGGGTTTATAAAAACGGCCAATCTTCGGAAAGATGGACACACGCCCTTTGTTAATTTTTGTTGTTTATGTGCTATTCTAGTTTTGATTTCATTCATTTGTGAAACCTGTATTTTTCAAGTTTTTACACTCTGTGTGGCTACAAATGATATTCTGGATGCATAAAACAGAGCCCAAGAAATGCTGGTGCTTTAGATTAAGTTACCTCTATCAACACATTGCTATATACGTCATCACAGAGAGATGAAAGCTTGAAAATTAATGGCAACTTTTATGGCAACTTTTGGGCTTTTGCCATTTTTGTGGCAACTTTTGGCAATTTTGGAACAGAAAATGGCAACACACGCAGATGCTAGACCATTTGACGTGCACGCGATGTTACAGGACAATTTACGGTGAATGTGATGTTACAGGACATTTGACGTACATTTGATGTTACAGGACATTTGACGTACATCTGATGTTACCGGACATTTGACGTACATCTGATTTTACAGAACATTTGACGCCCATCTGATTTTACAGGATATTTTACGAGAATGTGATGTTACAGGACATTTGACGCACATCTGATGTTACAGGACATTTGACGTACATCTGATGATACAGGACATTTGACGCACATCTGATGTTACAGGACATTTGACGCACATCTGATGTTACAGGACATTTGACGCACATCTGAAGTTACAGGACATTTGACGCACATCTGATGTTACAGGATATTTGACGTGAATGTGATGTTACAGGATATTTTGACACCCATGTGATGTTACAGGACATTTGATGCACATTTGATGTAACAGGACCATTTGACGTGAACGTGATGTTACAGAAACCATACTTAACGTGCAGTTACAGGACTATTTCGCCTTGATGCCTACTACAGCAAGTCTAGGACCGTAATGTGTTTTTCAGAAGTGTGCAAATTGAATCCAACTAATTAAAAAAAAAAAAAATTCTGTTTTTTTCAAGATCAACTTCTTTCTACTTAGTTCCCAGACGCAGAACTGGAAGAAATCGTCTTTGAAATCACCTAAAATTCGTTGGAGTTTAGTGACTGTATGATTGAATGAATGGGACACCCCCCCCCCCCAACCGTCAAAAAAGGAGGACAATTTTATTTTTATGATGTTCTAAAAGAGCAAATCATTTCCGAAACCAGAAAAAAACAATAACAACAAAACTACATCGGTACAACAGCAACAACGAACTTCAACATTTACAAAAGCGACAACAACAATAACAGCAGCAACAACAACAGCCACACCATCACTAACAACAACAACAACAGCCACAACAACAGCAACAACAACAAAAACAAATGCACCAACTTGTCGAGTCCATCAATAAAATCCTTGAAGTAGTCCACAGAGCACTGAGAGAACAGCCACGGGTTCTGGGCCTTACGCCGGGAGGGGAACTTGAACCGTGACGTCATAATGTAGCGGTCAAAGGACAGGCATGTGTTCCCGTCCATGTCATGACGAGCTCCCAAACTGAGAGAAAACAAAAGAAAAAAAGTCAGACTCAAAAGTACTTAAAATTACACAGTTGTGAGCGCTGTGAAACTTCTATCAAACTAAAATTGAATAGAAACTTATCTTCGGCGAATTCCGCTGGTTATCTCGAAATCAAAGAAATTCACCGGGAGTAAAGACGTTCGGAGAAAAAAAATATAAGGTTGGAACGAAAATAAGATAAAGTAAGATTAGATTAGATAAGATAAGATAAGATTAGATGTGACAAGATCTGATAAATCTCTTTTATTTTTTTGTCTAGAAGCTGGCATATTGGTGTGTTGTTTCACCACACAGGCAAATACAAGCTTCGAGCTGGACGTTGGATTGCTTTATTTCCATCTCTAAAAATAATGCGATATTTAAAGGCTAAAAAAACCAAATTTTTATGTGATTGGGGGTGTGGGGGGGGGGACATTGAAAAAAAATTCAAAGCAAAAATATTTATGGTTCATGTATCTCTCTCTCTCTCTCTCTCTCTCTCTCTCTCTCTCTCTCTCTCTCTCTCTCTCTCTCTCTCTCTCTCTCTCTCTCTCTCTCTCTCTCTCTCTCTCTCTCTCTCTCTTTTAAATGTGAGTGTTTTTCCATCCCCCACCCCCATCGTCGCTATTTACATAATTTAGGAAGCAGGACTCCGACCATACCAGTCAGGGTCAATCCGGGATGAGAAGGACTCGAAATCCCGGCAAAAGGACTGAGATACTCGATTAAAATTTTAAAAATGTTATCCCCACTCCAAGATCTACCTTCGATCACCTAGCTCTGCGCGCGACAGCAAAGCACGCCAGTATGTATCTCGTTCGATAATCTCACTTAACAAATTGAATGAGTAATGCATTACATCATCCAGCTATTACCTGTGACCCAGCTCGTGCGCTGCTATGGCAACGTCCCGGAACTCGAAGTATTCCTCCACGATGGAAAAGAAGTAGTCCGAGTTGCAGGCAGAGCCCAGGTAGGCGAGACCTGCGATTGATGTTAGTACATGTATCAGTTTTTACATTTTCAGTGAATTCTTAAGACTTTTATACGGCACTTGCAACACAGATAGGTCAGACTCGTATAACTGATGAAGATCAAGGTGTTTTTAGAGGGTATCATACAAGAAAAGATGAAGAATCAGATATGTAATGAGGTTTTATTTGTATATTTAATGGGAAAGGAGGAGCAAACCACACCAGAGTGCATGCCAACAAGACCTATAGTTTCAAACATATCACATTTATAAATACGATATATCAAACGCAGATAATAAACTATTTTATGGCATTTCAATAACTGAAATAACTTGTATTCCACTCACTCACGCACACACAAACACACACACACACACACACACACACACACACACACACACACACACACATACACACTACACACACACGCACAAACAAAAACAAAACATGCTCATACAAAACACACACACACACACACACACACACACACACACACACACACGCAGGCACGCACTGTCATACGCCCAAACACAAAGCACTCATATATATATAAAACACACAGCTCGCGCACGCACGCACACACACACACACACACACACACACACACACACAAACAAACACACACACACAAACAAACACACACACACAATATACTGCCACAGATTTTTTAGGGAACCACCCTGTATAGATCAAAACACAGTGTTAACTCCGCAATGCAATATCATACTGTCGGGAGTGTGAGATAGAACATTCAACTCCAAAACGAGGTTTCCACCTCCCCAAACGTGTGGTGTCTTCAGCAAAAACTTAGGAACAAGCGAGAGGAAGAGGTGATCTTGGCCCTATATATCAGTGGTGTCCCAAAGAAACCGTGAGAGTTATGGAATACATTACAATGTAAAAAGAATAATTTTTAAAAAAAATGTAGAATAAGATTATTAGTAAGGTGTCACCTTCGGGTCCTTACCTGCATTTGAGACTGAGCCACCGTAGGTTAGATTGTGACTGTGGAGGGAATACATTAAGGCTTCTTCAGGGTTAGTTGTTTGTTTGTTTTTCGTAAGAGTTTTTCGACACTTGCAACACAATAAGGTCATATAGAATATAAGTGCCGAAGATAAGAGGTGTTTCAAGGGAGTAACAAACACAAAAAAGAAGGAGGGGAGATAAAGACAAAATATGTTTAATAGGAATGCGTGCGTGTGTGTGTGTGTGTGTGTGTGTGTGTGTGTGTGTGTGTGTGTGTGTGTGTGTGTGTGTGTGTGTGTGTGTGTGTAAGAAAGAGAAAAATAGATAGTGAGAGTGAGAGAGAGAGATAGAGAAAGAGCGAGAGAGTGATGATGAGAGTGAGAGAGAGATGGAGCGAGAGAGTGAGAGTGAAAGTGAGAGAGAGAAAGAGAGAAAGAGACTAAGAGAGAGAGAGAGAGAGAGAGACAGAGACAGACAGACAGACAGACAAACAGAGAGAGAGACAGAGAGAGACACAGAGAGAGAGAGAGAAAGGATACGTAATGAAAAACGTGTTGACGACCCATAAACATAACAATGTAATTTTTTTTTCTCCCCAGATGTCAATAAAGGTTCATTCATTTATTCATTCATTCATTTATGCACTCATTCTTTCATTCATTCATTCATTCATTCATTCATTCATTCATTCATTCATCCATTCATTCATTTATTCATTCATTCATTATTTCTTTTATTCGTTCGTTCATGTATATCTTATTTTAAAGAAAAGTATGCATTCCGTTTCAGTATTATAGTCCATACGGTATTTTTTTCTTCTGTTTTACGCATTTTGTATTAGACAAATAATAAAGACTTTCATACAATGAAATAGACAGAAGAGACACGTGCAAACAGCTAGGCTTGTTTTCGTCAAAGTTTTACGACACAATTTGGTTTTATAAGTTTCGAAGATTAGAGGCGTTACAAGAGAATAACAAACACAAGAAAGAAAAGGAGGAGAGCTAGAGAAAAGGATGATGGATGATTGAAGGAGCAAACCAGAGCACCCGCCAACCATCTGGTTACGTTATACGTTAAAAAAAAATATTTTTAAAAATTCTTTTGTAAGAGACAAAATACACAAACTGCCGTGCAAAGAAACAGACAGACAGAGACACACACAGAGAGGCAGACTGACAAAAAGACAGACAGAAAAAGACATATACACATAGGTAGGTGGACCCCCCCCCCAAAACAAAACAAAAACAACAAAAAAACCAACAACCCCAAACAGACCGACCAACAAAAGCCCACAGACAGACAGAAAGTTTTAAAACAGAATGTTAAACAAGCCAAAGTCCGTCTCTCACCCCGTGAAAAGCATGACGTGGTCGCTGGGCGGAAGGTCCGTCCCCTGGCCCTCTGCCCATGCGCGAAAAGCTTCCAGGGCAGCAGACGACTCCACGAAGTCACGTGACGACGTGGGCGGTTTCTCTGTGTTCTTCCAGTAGTCCGGGTTAGGGGTCTGAGGAGCAGTACAACATGAGAGTTGAGCTGTTCTGGCTGTTTTACAATTTCAGTGTTATAATTATTTGTGGTATTAGGGAGGTAACAGATAAATAATGATACTGCACTGCTCATAAGCCTGCACTTCAGGACAGTCTAAGATTAACACACAAAAGGCCAGAACATTCTACGTCAACAGATGAGCTGATGTTGAATGGCCTGGCAACAGCAGAAACACGCGGAGAGTGCCGATCAATCGACTTTTCTGATGCAACCAGCATAAACATAAACCTACTGTTTCTTAGATGAAAAGGATTACATTTTATCGCGGATTTTGATAAACAAAGACCTAAACTTAGAGTTAAAAAGAAAGAATTTTATTAAATCTGCCATGTGGAAGGGAAAAAATGCCAGTTTTCTATTTCTAAACTTTGGTGCTGCAAACACCGTTTGAGGCACAAAAATGGTATTTTTATAAAATGACCTTTGGATTTTATACACAATCAAAAAGTGGTACATATACCTTTTTTAAAAAAAGTCTCCAGTAAAGTTTTACGGTGCTCGCAGTCAGTAATTCATGAGCACGTGCGACTCAACTTTCTCTCTTTCTTCCCACTTTTACGGATACTCACACACACACACACACACACACACACACACACACACACACACACACACCACACACACACACACTCACACACACACACACACACACACACACACACACACACACACACACACACACACACACACATACTCACCAAGGAGTAAATAAATATTCACATTCATCCCCATAAAAATTTCTCAAAACTACCACTGCGGGGAAACCCTCTCTCGCTATGCCTCCCAATAATCTGCCACCTGAACCGTACTCTCAAACCGAGGCGAGTCTGTAAATAAGCTTGCCTCGCCTCAAACCCATCAACTGACAAATTAGCAGTCTACTTTTCAACTAATCATGCCTCTTTATAGTACTAAAGGGGACTAAATTACTTTGATGGTTTGTTATGTCTAAGCTTTTCACTGGGGTTTATGACCAATCGGACACAAATAACATGACGTTAGCTTAGTTATATACTGTGTTGGACTGAGCTTTGTGTGGCCTTAGTTCGAACCCTCCTTTTGGGCACAATAGAAGGGTAGTTATTACATATTCACACTGAGGCTCAATAATACTGCGTTGGACAACAACTCACGTGGCTATAGTTTGATCCCTCAACACAAACTGTCCTTTTGTTTTAGTACAGTTTACGGCAATTGCAAAATAATTAGGTCATATAGTGGCGTCAAAAAAAAACCTGGAAGATAAAAATCACCCAACCATCCTGTTATAGGCTTGCTCATGCAGTATTCCAATATAAAGCTGAATAAATTCTGCATCATCTGACACTTAAATATTTCATCTATGATAAGAGACGCCCGAGATGTGGTCGCTCAAAATTGACCTTAACGGCTTGGTAAAACTGTGCGAAATCAGAGAAACGCAAAATTGTTTTCACGTGTATATTGAAATGCATCAATATTAGTGGAATGGACATGTCATTGTATTGAATATCAAATGAAAAGAGAATATTATTCTCTCTGCAATGAACAGCATCTTCTGAGGATATTTTCACATAGATTGGAGAACAGCGCAGTCACAAAAACCACACAAAACCTGGACTTGACATAACATGCGCTTATTAGTTTTAATTTCGTTTTTGTTTAGTAGCTAATTTTTTCCTATCAAACACGAAACCTTTTGCTGCATATGGACTGCGTTAGTTAGATTTTGGACAAAATCATCTGTCAGTGAGGATCAGAGGCCACGAAACTGTAAGGGTTTTGGGTGGTCTGGGGTGGAATGAATAAACCGCCCTCATGAGACTCACCGGATGGCTTGGTTTAGTAAACTACAACGCACAAGTGCTGGAACGTCATGTCTTACCCTAATTTTCGTCAAGATATAATTCAAGTAAAAATCTCAATGCAAAACAAAGAGTTTCTCAAAAGGTCAATGCCACTAGATAATTCTTGGAAAACCAAACCAATTCAACGTAAGAGTGGTCACCACTAAATAGCCCCGTTGTGAATCTTACAGGTATGTGAAGAGTGAAATAGATATACCATGAAACAGTTGCCGATGAAAAGCGACTCTGCTGCCAATTCAGACAATATGTTTGCAACCCTCTGTGACGTTCGGGATGAAATGACAAATAATTATGTCCAAAATTTAATAGAGTCGATTTCCCAAGAGGTTGTGCACAAAACAAATATAATGACTCCTTAGCTAAATAACAGTGAGAACATTTAATTTAAAGTTAAGTCCAAGTTTTGCTTGGTAGATCTATTTATGATTGCTCTGTTTTCTGCTTTGCTTGAAACTTTCGAGGCAAAATATCAACATAGAAATGTGTTTATTGAAATACAAAATCCCCCATCCATTGGATATGTAATGTATGTCATTCTATCAATCAATACCGAGGTTCCTGAATACACGCACGAAGACAATTTTACGTTTCTTTGATTTCGCACAATTTTGCCAAGCCTGATTTTTAAGGTCAATTTTGTGTGACCATAGCTCGGACGTCTCTTAACATAGATGAATTATTATTGTGTCAGATGATGTACAATTTATTTAGCTTTAGTAGGTATAGAGAGGCTTTAACACAATGACTTGGTGATTACATTTTCAAGTTTCTTTTGGGCGCCACTATAAAAGTATCGAAGATTAGAGGTGTTAAAGAGATACGAAAAATTGACGGAGGAGAGATAAGGATAACAAAATGTTTTAATGGAAAACGAAGGAGCAAACCACACTAGAGCACCCACCAACCACCCACCATCATGGATTGTCAGATCGTAGCGGATACTAGCTATTATACTTTAATGGACTGTGCTACGGATTGCCCTAGTTAGTATCCACATTCGGTTATGTGTGGAGATTCCACTGTATCTCACTCCAGAACCTTAGTTAATGCTCTATCACGTAAATTAATTTAAACTACAGTTCGTCTCGATTATATCACAATTACTGTCTAGATCAATCTTTATTGTGAAAATTTACAACAAAGAAGAACAAAACAAAACAAAACATAACCAAAAAAAACGGTGTTGACTTATTCAATTTAATGGCTTGAGAGAAAGTACATATTAAGGTCTCAGCAATTGAATGTTTATAACACACAACATGGCCTTACTGCATTGATTGTTTCAGAAAGAGTTTTACGGCACTTACAACACAATTATGTTATATAAGTGCCAAGGTTTGTGTGTCACAAGAGAGTAATATACGTAAACAAGAAGGAGGAGAGATGAGGACAGGAAAAAAGGAGCAAACCACACAAGAGCACCTACCAACCCCTCATGCTGTATTATTGATACATAACAAATAGCAGGCAATTTCATCATACCAGTAACTAGAAGCCTGCAAAAAATGCGTTAGGTAATTTTATTGTGTTCTGACTTTGATACTTGAAATTGCATGGCCCTGCGATGAAATCAGGCGCTCGTCAAAAATATAATAAGATAAGATAAGATAAGATAAGATAAGATAAGATAAAATAAGATAAGATACATCTTTATTGTCCCGATCCTGGCACATTGGTTCGGTGTTCCACCACGTGTACACACACACACACACACACACACACACACACATGCACACACACACACATACACACACACACACACACACACACACACACACACACACACACACAAACACACACACGTACACACGTGCACACACATGCTCACACAAGTAGGCTTACAATCACATGCATAATATAAATGAGCAGCAATATAAACAATAATAATCGTAAGCTAGATACACACTCAATGTTATTTTGATGCATGCTCTAAGGTCGTAAGTATACTTATACAAGATGGTTAAGATGGACGCATTTTGATAGATGATATAATGAAACCAAAGAAACTGACATGTTTCCACCCGTTTGGCAATATCTATAGGAATTTTTTCTTCATTTTTTTGGCTCAACATCTCTTTATTTCCAGTAAAATCATATTTGTGTGCGGATTTTACTGAAACATGTTGATCAGAAAAACAAAAATAAAATTTACAGTTACCAAGAGCACTCTATCTTTAAAAATCACCACGCATTAGCTGCCATTTTCTCTCTAATTTTACCTCAAACACCAGGTGATCTCTACCTTCTTCGATCGCAATAATCTTGACTTCCATTCAAGATACATTGATAGTGTTTCAATCAAAAGCGAGACAAATAAACGCTCTTAAAGATTATACTAATAACTTCTTATGCCCCCAAACTGACGAGCGCCTGATTTCACCATGTCATGACACAAATGTCAGTCAACTCACATCGAAGACGATGATTCCTGCCCAAGATATGTCAATGTTGAACCCGGCCAGCCTCTGCACGCTGTTGTAGCGGAGGTCGATCTGTGGATGTATCATCATCATCATCATCATCATCATCATCATCATCATCATCATCATCATCATCATCATCATCATCATCATCATCATCATCATCATTATCATCATCATCATCATCCTTACTATAATCCTCCTCCTCCTCCTCATCCTCCTCCTCCTCCTCCTCCTCCTCCTCCTCCTCCTCCTCCTTCTTCTTCCCATCCTCATTGCAAGCAAATTATTTAATTCGCTTCCTCATTTATTATGTTCTTTTTCTTTCCTCATAGCTTTTTTCTTCTTTTTTTGAGAGGGAGGGAATCTTGACTCAAAAAAAGGGGGGGGGGAGGACATGGGAAATGTGGGTGAAGAATGGGGTTAAGGGAAAGCGGGTGAGGAGAACGAAATAAGGTTGAGGAGGTGAGGGGAGAGGGGCGGGGTGAACAGATTAAGAAACAGGAGGGGTGAGGACAGGTGGAGCTAACTCTGATACACGTAGTTGGGTAATAAACTTTCATAATAATTGTAACGTTAGTTTTCCAGGTCGTCAGCAAATAGTGGTGATTAAGCTTGGAAATCGTCTTCAATAATTGAAAAAAAAATCAACGGTAAAGAATTGTGCTGTGGTAACGACAGTTCAAATCCCCTCAATAACACTTGTTAAAAAATTTATTTTATCATCCGGTTTGTGGAAACATTAATTTTGAATCCCTATGCACGCTAACTGTTATTCGTACTGAAGCTCTATACTTTGCAAGCAGGCATCGAGATTCATGTCACACAAGAATCACTTTACTCCTCAGCATATATGTCAACCACACAGTCCTTAGCAGTCTCAGGCCAAAGGTGTGGGGGCACTCTTGTCCACTCGAGTACTCGAATATTTTGGCTCAGCGAGTACTCACTCGAGTATCTTATCATTACTCGGACTCGGGATCGAGTCCTAAAGACTGGACTCGTTCAACCTTACTATTGACTCGCTACAAGTTGGCCGTGTATTTCAAGAAGCACGATTTTTTGGGTACATTTCCTGAGAGTGGCTCTTTTCTTTTGAGCTTGTGTACAGAAGCACAAGGACACAATGCCGTCTATATTAGGGCTGGGAAGAAGCAAGACAGATGAACAAATACAAGAGAGGGAAAGAAAAGACTTGATCGTAAGTTGGACATGTCAGGAGTGTCCTCCAACCGCCCGTCTTCTCGTCCACCATATCTTATCTCCGTTATTCTATCTACAGTCTAGGTTTTTCGGGTGGTTTTTTCTCTTTTTCTTTGTTTTATTTTTTGTTTGTGGGGGGGGGGGGG
>NW_004797354.1:768585-769946 GCF_000002075.1 Aplysia californica | reverse complement strand
AACAACAACAACAACAACAACAACAACAACAACAACAACAACAACAACAACAATCCGAATGACAGCCTCAATCAGTAATATAAAGCAACAAGAACTACAAAACCGATTAGCAGATGAATTAAATATAATCCCTGACTGAATCTTAACTGAATACATTAGGCCTACACAACCTATGAACTGAAACCTGTCAGTTAAATACAAATACATATTGGATTATGTATTGAGCTTTCGGGATCTGGTTAATGTTGAAAATGTCCTTAATCTTTTCTGGGTAAAAAAAAAAAAAACCCGTCGCTCTCTTGGGACAGAATGAACTCTGAGATCAGGCCGGTCTAGTAGAGCGGGAAGGCAATGTACTTGCAATAATTAGAATGATGAGAGTTTCATTTATGTAACCGTAAGTAAGCACTTTGTAATCGTATTGTACGTAACCCCCTTCCAAAGAAGTAAACTCGCCAGGAGCGGTTCCAATTTAAATCATATAAATGTTAATGTACGTGTTCTTACGCCCGATAGACGCACTTAAGATTATTTAACGAGATGGACTTCTGACCCTGCCTGCTAGGGCCAACCCAGGGTTGAAAGGATACAGCATCTCAGCAGAAATACCGAGGTACTCGATAAAAAATTCTTCCCACTCGGGAATCGAGCTAGGGTCTCCGGCGACAGTTAATAAAGCGAGGTGTGTACGCCCTACGCCACGGACGCTGGCAGGAGTGGTTTGCCTACGGAAGTAAGTTAGAACATTCAAATTTTGAGTCTGTTAGCTCGGCCATACCAAAGCCTGTGAGTGAAATTAATCCTTCTCTTTCTTGGGTTACAGCTTATTAATTTCTTCTCTCTGAACCCTTTTCACTGTTTCTCTACATTAACCACGCCCCAAACTGCCTACTCTTTTCCCTACACTTTGCCGTTTCACAGGTCTAGTGTGTCTGTCTGTCTGTCTGTCTGTCTGTCTCTCTCTCTCTCTCTCTCTCTCTCTCTCTCTCTCTCTGTGTGTGTGTGTGTGTGTGTGTGTGTGTGTGTGTGTGTGTGTGTGTGTGTGTGTGTGTGTGTGAGAGAGAGAGAGAGGGGTGGGGGCAGGGGTGGAATTGGTACATTGGCTGATAAATTAATCTCAAACTTTCACCCTGTTACCGCCATCTGAATAATTATCTCGTTCTATTCCCTTGCATAAAGGACACTAACCATGAGAATCCATATCTCATTTAACATATCAACAAATCAGTGGTAGTTTGGTAGTTGACTTCATTTATCATAATAACTTACTTAACTACTACTACTACTACTACTACTACTACTACTACTACTACTACTACTACTACTACTACTACTACTACTACTACTACTACTACTACTAC
>NW_004797354.1:766320-768485 GCF_000002075.1 Aplysia californica | reverse complement strand
AATAATAGGCTAACAATAAAAATATTGACAACAGATTCAGAAAATAAGCTCAATGAATGAATTATATAAGTTTCTTAGATCTCATAATCTTGACGAGCGCCTGATTTCCCCACGATGCCACACATACTATCTACTGCTGTCGGGACAAAGACGCCGGCCGAGAGTGGCCCTGTGCCCGTCAGGAAGTGATATCCGATACAGCTGTTGCCTTGGGCACGAAGTGACCCCTGGTCAGTTGCCCAGTGAGGACAGGAAAACATTGGAGGAAGGAAATGGGTAGGGAGTGGGAAGGGAAGGGGAGAGTTCACTTATGCAAGAGTTGGTGACCTTTTTTTGGGACGGGACACCGTGTGGAGACGTGAGGTGTAGGAAAAAAAACAACTCCCTAGCCTATAAAAACAAAAAAAACCCATCACAAAACCAAAAAAAACCAACGTTTGTTTGTGTAAAGACGAACCTGGTGTAACGGCCACCTGTATAAGACACTCACCGGCGCAGACAGTTATTTCCCTTTTTCCCATTGTGTGTTATTTTTTTACACTTCCATGACATTGTCTAAGAAGGTTATCTAAATCTATATGTACGAGGTAACAGTCTAATCTTCAACACTAATGTGACCTCACTGTGTTGTAAATACCGTACAACTCTCCCTAAAACTTACACGAAAAACATTAACAATGTCTGTCAACGCCTTTCCACAAAGATTTGTTCATGTTAGAGTAACACAGAGGATAATGAATTTTCCAACTATCATTGATGCTGGAAAAAAACGCATGAAGAATTTTGACGTTCTTATAAAGAAAACCATTCTTTGAAACTTTATCAACTAATATATTTACAAAAAGATTATTCGAAATCCTTCGTTGAAATAATTTGAAACAGGGCTTGTTCAGAATTAGTTGATTTTTTGTCCTCTTCCGTTTCCACTGTAGTTGTGAAACCATATTGTTTTCTGTTGTATAATATTCTAGCTGTTTTATTGTGTTGATGTAAATTCTCGTTTGTGTCTAGGTTTTTAAAATATATCCATATGCGTCAGTATTGAATGGGGTATGGCATTGAAGAAGAAGAAGAAGAAAAAGAAGAAGAAGAAGAAGAAGAAGAAGAAGAAGAAGAAGAAGAAGAAGAAGAAGAAGAGAGAGAGAGAGAGAGGGAGAGAGGGAGAGAGAGAGAGAGAGAGAGAGAGAGAGAGAGAGAGAGAGAGAGAGAGAGAGAGAGAGAGAGAGAGAGATCCTTTTGTGTCGTGTATTGTGTATATAGCTTAAAGTTTTTTTGCTTTTTTTTTACTTTCTGAAACTCCTGCTTTTTCCTTGTGCAAATCTTAAAGGTGTATAAAAAAACTTTTAATAGGAATTAAGAAGCCCCACTTGTGTTAGTCACATCACGAGCCACAGGGAGTTGCAAACCCTGACATATGACCTCACCTGAACCAAAGTCGAACATATCATGTTGCAGGTTAGAATCCTGAAGAAGTCGAGAAATCTTGTGGTCTACGTCATTTCCGAGACCTCTGATGGGGTGAATGGAGAACTCGTCACCATTCAAGAAGTAAGTTCCGGTCTGGAAGTAAAAGGAGAAAATGTGTCGAAACCTTAGTTTGCAATGACCTTTTATGAATAAGCTTTTAGATTCTGGCATGGTCGTCCAACTTTTAAACCTGTATGGAAAGATCTGAAAAGATTAAACAGAGAAAATTTCATTTTATTTTGTGACGACAGTGGTCAGACGAAAGTGTATTCGCTTTGTAGTAAACGATCTTTGACTGTTGTGGATGCTCGGCCACTTTTCACCACAATTATCGAGATTTACTCGGGGTGCGGGGGGAGAGCCGGACGACAGAGAGAGAAGAGGAAGGGACAGAGCCAAGGTCTACCCACTTTGCGGGAAATCTACTATGCACTACACTTGTTGAAAATTAAAGTATCAGCACCTACGGAAAGAGTTTTGCATTTGTTATTTCGAAATGATGATTGTTTAAATGTGGCAGTGTTGTGTTCCATGACATTGACTATTTCTTCAGTTTTTTCAACTGGAAATAGGATGTAGAAATCAATTACGACGGTCCTTTAACATAACACAAGAGATGAATGGTTTTTGAATGAGACCTTATACTATAATGCAAGGTTCAACAAAGGTTTTTTTCAATTGGCGCATGATGACCCCCC
>NW_004797354.1:764902-765998 GCF_000002075.1 Aplysia californica | reverse complement strand
TGTGAGTGTGTGTTTGTGTTGGTGTGTTTGTGTATGTGTATGTGTATATATGTGTTTGTGTAGGCCTGTGTGTGTGTGTGTGTGTGTGTGTGTGTGTGTGTGTATGTGTGTGTTTGTGTAGGCGTGTTTGTGTATGTGTATGTGTGTGTTTGTGTTTGTGTTTCTGTAGGTGTATATGTATATTATGTTTATCGGTGTGTTTGTCAGCGTGTATGTATTTCTGTGTGAGAAAATCCAAACCGACAACTCACAAGCTGGAACTGTAAGTCGGTCGGATCTCTTTTCACCATTATCGAGGCTCCACTGTCTTTGTCTTGATAAAAAGCCACATCTCGCTGCGTACAAATACAGTAGCAAAAGTATAAATATTATTATACTATAATGATCATCGATGACAGGAGCAGCACCGAAATTGATAATGGCCCCAACAACAACAACAACAACAGCAACAACAGCTGCTGCAGCAACACCAGCAACAACAACAACAACAGCAACAACAGCAACAACAACAACAACAACAACAACAAAAACAACAACAACAACAGCAACAACAACAACAACAGCTCTGCTGCAGCAACACCAGCAGCAGCAACAACAACAACAACAACAACAACAACAACAACAACAACAACAACAACAACAGTTACAACAACAACAACACCAACAACAGCAACAACAACAACAACAACAACAACAACAACAGTAAACACAAAAGCAAGAACGACCTGAGGACCGACACCGCCATCGACATCACTTCCAAAAGGAGGGAGAAATAAAGATTTAAAAACTACAACAGCAATATTCTAACAGCAGCAGAACAACATCACCTGCCACAATATATGCAGTGTTATCCTCTCTGACAAAAATCACTGAAGGCGAAAGGAGAGAAAATGGACACACCGCCTTCATCCACATAAAGACTACATGTATCACAGTAGCACGAACAATTAATTGAATCGCACTAAAGAATTTTTTTAACGGTATAAAATAGACATTATAAGCAACAATTACTATGACATCATCATCATCATCACCATCATCACCATCATCATCATCATCATCATCATCATCATCATCATCATCATCATCATCATCA
>NW_004797354.1:696630-761630 GCF_000002075.1 Aplysia californica | reverse complement strand
GAGAGAGAGAGAGAGAGAGAGAGAGAGAGGAGACGGGGGGGAGAAGGGGGGGGGGAGAAAAAGAGAAAGAGAGAACAGAATAAAAGGGAGGGGTAGGGTGAAATGGAACAGAATTTTTTTATAGCATTCGTATAGCGCATATCCCCGCTCAACAGCAGGTTCTATGCGCTTTACACTATATTATTACCCCAGCAGACCATAAAACACTACGAAACATTCTCAGCTTCCCGGGAAGCATACAATTCAAGAAGCTGATAAAGTGCTCAAACACTAACAAACTGACAAGATCTTTCGCTGTCTATAGCCGGGTACCCATTCCCACCTGGTTGAAGTGAGGAAAATTCGTGTAAAGTGCCTTTCCCAAGGACACAACGTCGGGCCCCTGACGGGATTCGAACCCACGACCTTACGGTTGCGAGTCCGAGAGCCTAACCACTAGGCCACTGACGCCAAAGAGCTCCTCCTGCTTTTAAACTGGCATTTACATTACCTCACTATGATTTAAGCAAACCCTCAAATCCAGTGAAAAGTTAGTAAAACAAATAAAAATCTAACCAATGCTTCCCTCCACCTACTCACCTGCTGCAGATTCTTATCCGCTAAAACCACCTTTCCTCCTCGGATGATGAACAGTGGCGGTGACGCCTGTACGTAATCATTTCTTGCTAGGCTCAATTTGACGTCATCAGAACCTACGCTGAACGTAAAGGCCAATGTCTCCGGAAGCCAGACAGCCTCGTCGTCTGCTGCAGCTCTCCTCGTTCTGGCGTGGAGCTGTTGGTGGAGTTGTGAGCCTAGCCTGATGTTGCCTGGTCAGAGGGCAGCGAGAGGAGAGCAGTCGTCTTAATAATAATAATATCGATGAGGATGATTATGATAGTAGTAATAATCGATGGCGTCCTGTGCTTGCAGCTTCAGCCCAACCTGCAATTCTTCACCTAAAATTTACTTCTCTAACTAAAATAAAAAAATAAAAAACAAAACATTTCACAATTTTTAAAGGGACAAACATAATAATGCATAGATCTACTGATCCATAAAAACAAAACAAAAAAACGGTACAACTTTTAAAAAATATTATCCTCCACACAGAAGTTTTGCGTTTCAAATTTGTACACAACCTTTGGAAGTCAAAAGGGGTTTGTCTAATATTCATTTTAGACAAATCCACAGAATAGCTTTGCTCCACATAGCGAGTAAAAAATAACAGTCCATTTTCAGCTATGTCCCCATTTGTTGTAGCAAAACGCATTAGGCCTACCACTAAAAACCCAAACGATTGCGTCATTTTGCAAACTACAGTAGTCTAACAACAGACCAAAATAAGTTTACAGATAGCTTTTCTCAAGTTTCCTTAGCCTGCTGAGATCATGGTTAGGATTAATAAAGAGTAGAGAGCATTTTGTATTGAACATTTCCTCACCACCAACTCATTTCGTAAGTTTCATACAAGATACGGAAATAATGTGAAAGTTCAAGTGCCCTTAAGGCCTTCTTTGATGTCAAGAGTGGAAATGGTCAATCAGTTAGGACATGTAGAGAATCAGAACTAAAAATTCCCAAACAAAACGACCACTTCAAGTCCAACACACACCGTTCACACCCCTTTAAACGTCACCATGGTGCAGAATTTAGTAGATGAGCCGCATGAGACGTGTGTTCGTAGACGATGTCTGCAGCAATGACTTTCCTACATCTCAACGGTCCGCATTCTCAAGGCAGATCTTCAGCTACAACTGTACCATGTTCCTGTTCGCGAAGCTATCAGAGGATAGCAATGTGTTTATGGTTCCTCGATCTTCTAACATTTGGTTCCTTGGCAAAGCCCAAAATTATTCACCTTTCAGGTTATACCAACTCAATAAATGCTGTCTATTTGGGCAACCTCACCCCCTCCTCTAATTGTCTCAAGAAACAAGTTGAACAGTGTGTGGCTTGATGGAGGGGATCCTCGTGTTTGGCCACCACACACAAATTACGAACGACGCGTTAAAACGTGCCGAGTCCAAACTAGGACATATAGACCATTGCTTCTCGGAATTCCAGGATTGAAAAAATAAATACATGTATTGTTTAACTCTGTAGGAGAAAAGAAATATTGTTTAAAGGTCACAGAGATGGAAAGATTCGATTTCAAAAAGAAAGGAAAGGAAAAAACTAACCAATCATTTCATGACTTTCCTTGCAAGATATTTTAATTTGGTGCATTTTGCATTTATAGAGGTGTGTTTTTTAAAGCCATTTCTGTTTTCGAAAAACAGTTTTTGAGTGTGAATTTTATGTAAAACTTTTGAATGAATTATATATCTATGCCATTCTAGTGCAAATTTGTGCTAGATATTTAGAAAAAAAAGTTGTAAAGTTGTTTTTTTTTTATCACCCTGTATTCCGATAAGAAAGTGAAACTCCACTAATACCCAAACGAAACTTCTAAAGCATAACAACTCGAAACGTGATCTGATCAGTGGGGGTGTCTACTAATGTTTACTACGTTAAAGCGTTGTCCAATCAGGCGCTGCTTCCGTCGGGAAGAATGAAATTTCATGATTCTGTCTTGTTCTTTAAACCCTGGCGAATAGTTCCTACAGGCTGGGGTCTTGACCTTGCATAGCTCAAGGCCGAAACAAACAAACTGATGGACCTATTAGGCTCGGAAGCTAAAGCTGCACCGTGTCACGTGCGCTTGACGGTTGATACTAGATTTGCACACCCTCGAGGCCTCAGGCCAAAGCGTACACTGAGCACACCCTCTTTCCACCACAACCTCCCCCCCCCCCCCCCCCCAACTCCTTTTTCTCTGGGATCTCTTTTCTTTGGTTTAAGCCGTGTTACTGTGATGATGTCATTGGGCTTAGCCTAGATTGTGTGTGTACACTTGGATTAAGTTTTGAGCTTGTTAACTGTGAGTGATCTCTTGCGTACCACCGGTACTGTGTTCCCTTGTGTTCTGTGTGCGGAGATCAGATATACAATAAAGCAAGCGCTGATGTGTTGTGTCAGTGAGTAGAGGTAGTTAAATTGGAATCCAATGCTTTTTCTTCAACGCAGCAATGCAACGCGAAGAATGCTTTTATTGGAAATTCGTTTTAGTTGCGTGAAGCCATGCGTGAAGCTAAGCTCACTGTCAAGAGAATGGGACCACGTGAAATAGGAAAATTGGGGCATCCTGTTATGGGTGGACAGCAATTAAAGAGATATTATCTTAATTATGAATGGTTAATCAGCGTTCCACCTAAAATTCATCACCAAATTTGCTTAACATTAAAACCGAAGTACACAAATCATGTGCATGAATAAACACAAATAGGTGAGCTCTTTTTTCTTTTTTCAAACCTGATATTGCCACTAACAAGATAATACGCATGTCACACATTTGAATCTATTTATATATTCACGTAGTTTTTATATGCGTGTTCAGTGTCTTTTCAGTCATGATGCATTCTTTATAATCTAAGTAATCTCAATTAATAATATTAGTTATAATAATAATAATATTAGTAGTAATAATAATAATAATAATAATAATAATAATAATAATAATAATAATAATAATAATAATAATAATAATAGAAGAAGAAGAAGAAGAAGAAGAAGAAGAAGAAGAAGAAGAAGAAGAAGAAGAAGAAGAAGAAGAAGGAGGAGGAGGAGGAGGAGGAGGAGGAGGAGGAGGAGGAGGAGGAGGAGGAGGAGGAGGAGGAGGAGGAGAAGGAGGAGGAGAAGAAGAAGAAGAAGAAGAAGAAGAAGAAGAAGAAGAAGAAGAAGAAGAAGATATGTCCTTACAAAGAGCTTATGCACATATTCACGCTTTACGACATGCTCCGTGCGGTTTACAATAATTGTAGGCCTATTATTAGTATCACCCAAGCAGATCCTTGTACACCCAGAGGCATCCATTATGTTTGTGGTCATTGGAGTTGTGATGAAATCCGGCGCCTCCACCCCCTCTCAAAAAAAAATTAGAAAGGAAAAAAATAATAAATACATTTTTTTTTTACTTAATAAAATGGAAGAGACCAGCATTTCGCTACCCTGTCTCCTGAGTACCTAGTTTTGAGAAAAATGTCCACGAGTTTTCGAATGCCACTCTTTGAATATCTTGATAATGACCCCGAATATTCTTACGATTATGATAGAGCAGATAGAACTCAGTAATTGTGACGCAGCGTGGTGGAATCTCGCTCTCGTCAATTTTTTGGCATGTAGGGTTATTGGTATCATCTTTAAGCGGGTTCACTTGTCTTTATTTGGATGAAAAAAATATCCAATTATCTTGAATACAAGTCGAGATATTTGCGAATGAAGGGGGTGGGGGTCACCTGTTTTCAGAGGTAAAATTAATTAGAAAATGGCCGCCAAAGATTAGTTTTTTTCTTTAGCTTAAGAGTCCGTGGTAACTGAAAATTTTTATTTTTTGTGCCTTTTATTAACGTTTTTAAGAAAATTCCACACAGAAATGAGTTCTTTAAAGGGCATGAAAGGTGTTGAGCCAAAAAACAAAAATTTTAAAAAAATTCACAAACCTGCGGAAAAATGCAATTTTTTTCACTTTGATTATTTTGACGGGAGCCTGATTCCACCACGCTGCCTCACATTGAGTTTCTGGTATCATAGTCTTCGTAACTTAGAATAGCCAAAGGAGTCTTAATAGAACTTGTAATCCCAAAAACTAGGACGGTTCTTCCTAGTTTTTGGTAATTCTAAGGTAGCGATTTGGGCTATTAAAAAAAAGATTGTTTCGTAATTTTATTTATTTTAAAAAATCTTTTTGGGGACTAAACATATTTATTCTATTTTAGAATACATCTCTGTGTGGATTATATTGAAAAACACAAAAAATAAGAAAATAAGGTAAAGGGTAAATTCGCAGTTTTCAAGGTCACTCTGGCAGTAGAAGTCACCAAACTTTGACATACATTTCTGGCTAATTTTACTTCTGAAACGTATTTCACGTGGAGTAGCGCCGGTAGACTATGGTTAGGCTACCGGACTCGTAATCGTCAGATTGCGGGTTCCGGGGCTCGAGCCTAAGCTCAGTCCGACGTTGTGTCCCTGGGAAAGGCATTTTACACGAATCTCCCATTTGGCTCGATCCTTTAAGAGACAGACATTAAATTTGGGGGTCCCGCCTTTTAAATGGTCTAACAGTGTTGACAGTTACAGGGGCGTTACCATGTATTTCCCCATTTCTTGTGGATCAAAGCCACCACAAAGCAGTGGAGATGTTGCCAAAGTGGTCACATCAGTCGCAGCAATAGAACCAACATAACGACACCATAATCACCGCCATAAGCATTTCATAGATTAGAGAAACTAAACGACTCTTCTCCCCCCCCCCCCCCCCCTTTTTGCCCCCTTCTCTGGGTCCTGACTCTTTCTGCATCTTTTCTACTGCTACTCTTTGGCTGTTTTGACAGCTGTCTTTCAGCCCCAGCCCTGATCTTGTAGTAAGCAAGATCAAACACCTACCCTTCTCAGATATGGATACAAAATCTTGGAGGTCCCATGTGCAAGTTGTACACATTGAAGAGCCTTGGTGGTCCAAAATCGAAAAGAGCAGGCTTTGGCTGCCACCCGAGCAAAATTTAGAATTAATTCCTACTAAACTGAAAACGTTTGAATTAATTTGTCCCGCGCGTTCAAATGCGAGCAAAAACAAAGAAAACAGCAAATTCCTCTAACAACTCACCAACACTCTCAGCTGAACGATGGAACATGCTCTCCCAGGGTTGATCACGTGACCACGCGACTGTCACAGTCAGGCTGCACGCTGACAAATAAACACATAATTCTACTATTGTGCAAATAGTCCTTGCCATAATGACAACTCAAGAGAGAGCTGTTGTTGTTTTTTTTCTTCTGAAGCAGTCCAGTTCTTAAAGAAGGGATGCGTATTTTATTTGAAGTCGTTCCAGGATATTCCGCGTTGTCTTTCTATATTATTTTGTTTTCATTGTTGGACAACACCAACTTCAACAACACCAACACAACACTAACCGTATTGAAGACTGCAAACACTGATAATGTCTTATTTTCCCCAACCAACTAATAGGATGCGTTATAACTGTATAACTAAGCATTTTCATTCTGAGACTTCCTGGGTTTTTTTTCATGTGTAGAACTATTTTATTTAAGTATACTTTACTCTATTTTATTTCATTCTATTTTGTTTTAACTTATTTTACTTTATTTTATTATATTTTATTTTATTTCATTTTTTTTTTTTTACATTTCACCGTTGCAGCATTCTGTTTGTGGACATTGTGGACAGGTTTAATCTTGTTATGCTATCACTGTGATGCACAGTGGGGATTTTGAGAAAAGGACTATGATCTGGACCTCACCAGACAACAGTGACGTATGACCTTAGCAGTTGCGAGCGCCGTAAAACCTTATACTACTACTACTACTAGAAGAGGATGAGGGTCTGCCATAGTTCAGCTAGTGACAACCTTGGCTGCAATTTAATGCTCTAATACTTGGAGTCTGAAGGCGACATTCCTCAAGTTGGTTTGTTTGGAGACCTTTCAAGACTCTTGACCCATTTCACTCGGAGACTGGTTTTTAGATCAAATTTGCAAGCCCCCTTCTCTTTAATTATCTTAGCCTACGTCCAGACCAAAAACTACTAACCAAGCCGAGACTCTGCTTACTACGAAATAAAAAATGAGTGCACATTTCATCGGCTCGCCAACAGCGCTGCCACGGCTCAACTCAGAACTTTTGGTGTGAACATAGCCTAATAATGTTGAATGGGATGAGTGAACATAGCCTAAAAATGTTGAATGGGACATGAACCCCTTGGTCGTGCCAGACAAGGCTCCAGGGCAAGATGTCTATATATTTATCCTGATTTATCAAACTGCTGATTTAGACGCATTAACTTGTATGTTTCATGTCCAAAAACATAACGACACCCACCTATTCAGATGAACTGAGACAAACGTTTTAATTTTTTTTTTTATTGCAGTCTCTTAATTAACCTGTGGTATCAATTGCATATGTTTATGACATATTTTATTGAAATTCCAATTGTACAGCAAGGAAAGGTATTTATAGCGTAGGTTTACTTTTAAAAAGAATTGTAACAGTTTTTATCTTTCACCTAGAACATTTTGCTTCCTGGGATTTGTTCATTTGAACAGCTTACGAACGATAATATTTAACGTGTTAGTTGTTATCTGAATTCCACCGGTTACCATTGCTCTTAAAATGTGGTAAAACCAAAGGCCCTTAAGCATTCATTGCACTACCTTATTTTAATCCTCTATATTTTATTTATTTCTCTTGTATTATGTTGTTGTTGTAAGTTAGACTTCTAAGTTTTCTTTGTTTCTCCTCTACTTCCTTTCAAAAACACGCTTTGTTGTATTTTAAAATTCCTTTCCTTTGAATTCACACTGTCTACAAACACACTTGATCAATGTCACAAGCACTTGTCTAGGTATACAGAGGACTCACAATTCAGAGAGGAAAAAAAAACAAGAAACAATCAACAAAATTGTTTTTCCTGTGCCATCTCTTCGTAGTACTCTCTGAACTGAAACTGAAGTTAAGTATTCTACTGTTACGAACGAACAACGCAGATAGGATGCACAGTATCCATACAATATTCATGTTATTATTCACGGAAAACGAATAGACCTATATTCTTTGAAGACGCTGTTACAAATGGATAGTATTGAGACGGATAAAGATAAGCTTTGAGAGACCGAGGGTAACTTTTGGCAAACAATACGATTCCTAAAAAACGCATTGCTGTAAAACTCCTACTCTTTGAGCACGGGAAGCTATTGGAAAGAAAAGATCCTAACCTAACGTTCTTGGTTACCACCTCTAGCAAAAACGCCATAAAAACCGCCAAGAGCAGTAGAAATATAACAGAAGATAGCAACATAGAGCTGCTTTTAAAAAGTTTTCGTGAGTATTTTATGGCACTTGCAACACAATTAGGTCACATAAGTGCCAAAGATTAGAGGTGTTACAAGAGAGTAAAAAATACGAAAAAGAAGGAGGAGAGATAAGAGAGAAATGTGAAAGGAAGGAAGCAGCAAACCACACCAGAGCACCCATTAACCACCCACATAGAACAGCATGAGTAGCAAACAGTTTGAGCAAATTGTTGCATTTTTCAAGACAAATCATTATAATATTGGGCTATTCTCTTGTATCAGAGAAAGTACAGCCGAGTAGAGTGTATCCTGTGAAAACAAGCATGTTTACGGTAGCCAATCTTCAAGTTCTTGGAGTATCGGATGTGTTGTTTCCTCCATGTCGGCCCTGTTGCCTGTCACTCTGTTCCGACCTCCGTCCTGTGAAGGGACGCCTGCACCTAGCCAGCAGATCGGTCGCAAACCTATTGTTTGTTTTTCAGCGAGCATCTTCTTTTCGAGAAAACTCCAAAACCGATATACGAACAGATCAAGTTTTTTTTTTCATTCCTCGTAGACAATAAGTGTTTGTTAATTAAATAAGAGGTTTATTTTGAGTTTTCTTAGCATCGAATGTGTGGTGTCTTTAACTTAACTTGTGACAACTACATTCCCGAAAAGTTCACGCTTTAAGGTCGTTCAACATTTATTATAAAACAACAAAAACAACAACAATATTTAACAAACAACAGCAGCAGCAATTACAAGACAGCAACAACAACAACAATAGCAATAACAAGACAACAACGACAGCAACAGCAACAACAACAACAAAAAGAGAAGCAAAATTGACCCTCCCACCCTACCCCCCCCCCCTACCCAAACCATTTCAGAACAGACATTACATGCAGAGTAGAAACATGAATTTTATTTTGCGGAAACCCTTTTAGCCGTCCGTCTTCTAAAAGTGTAAGTTTGTTTAACAGGCAGGACATAGAATCTCCAAAGTCCACAATAAATCCTATCGAATAATGCCAAGTAGGTGGAAAGTTCGGAGACACCCCGCTTAGAATTCGAACCAGGGTCATTCGTATCGATCGTCATCACGATTTTTTTAAATGTGCAATGTTCGTGCCCACAGAATCCAGTAAGAGGCAGACATCATTCAGCACAATATATAGATATCAATATGGAAAGGTACAAACAGCGAAACAATAGGGAGAAAAAAGAAAACAAATGAATGAAAAATTTTTAATATTTAGATCTGTACTTTTTTTTACTTTTGAAAATACTTGTACAATAAAACCCGAGAATACTACAAAATAGCGTTTTCGGTTACAAAAAATAATAGTAAGCCACGGCATAGAACCAGTCATGAGTCGTGTCACGCACGGCGAAATGGAATCAGGCGCTCGTCAATTTTGGAGCTTGAAGAGTTATTGTTGTCATCTTAAATCCTGTTAGTTTATTTTGTTTTTGATGAAAAATTACCATCTATCTTGAATAGAAGTAGAGATATTTTAGATTGAAACAAGTGGGATCACCTGTTGTGAAAGTTAAAATTGACGAGAAAATCTCCGCCAAAGTTTGGTGACTTCGAAAGGTAAAGTGTCCTTGGAAACTGCAAATTTACTTTTTTTGAGTGTGTGTTTCTTTAATCAATGTTTTTCAGTAAAGCCAACGCAGAAATGTGTTTTTAACAGTATATTAAAGGTGCTTGACCCTCACAACGAATACAGAAAATAATTGCCCAAGACGTCAAAAAAATGTCGGTTTCTTTGATTCAAATTATCCGAACGAGCGCCTGATTTCACCACGATGCTACACATTTACATCAAATGTGTTTAAATCAGTTTCGCACAACATCACAACATCACAACATCCTTGACTCTCAGCGGCAAAAGAAGATGAAAAAGTGAGGAAAGGTACACAAGAACATACCAATACAGATAACTTAACATGTACGCGTCTCTGGTCGACCCCCCCCCCCCCCCCTCTCTCTCTCTCTTTCTCCCCAAGAAGTTAAAATTGGAATAGCGATAATATTAAAATATACAACAAATATAAAATACAAACCAAAAAAAAAAAATCTAAAAAAAACCAACCGAAAAGGACCCAAAGACAAATAGCGTCCTTTCTGTGTTTATCCGGGATAACTTGTCTTGCTCAAAGACACACACACACAGCCAGGTGATCACCTACATTCTGTGTCGCTGACGTTGGTTTGGTTATATTGTTTGGAAGCCAGAGCTCCATAAAAAAGCACTTAACCAAAAATTGTCAAATACATTTTTTTGGGCAATGTCTTTATCCATGGTATCGGCTGCATTAGCTCACGAAACATTTTCAGTCTAATTTCAAACTCTAAAAGTTGATAAATAAATAAACAAACAAACAAATTTTTTAAAACCCAACAAATCATGAAAAAGGTACAATTGCTTTTTAAAAAATGAAACAGTTTTTTCCCCTCCTAGTTTAAAAAATAATTAATTAACAGCTTGCCAACAATAATTGCTAAGAAACAAAAGTCACGTTATCTTCATCTTCAAATTATTATAACGAAATATCGCCTTTGTGGCCATCTATCAGAACCCCCCCCCCCCTCCACCTTTGCGCCCCCAAATTTCCGGACGATAAGGCAAAGGGGATAATGATGTGAGTTTGATCTGTCTGACCGATGTCTGGAGATCGAATCTGAGTTACTTTCGAATTGTTTGTCTGTCCTTTCAGGTGCATATTGGTACATTTTTGTATCTCTCTTAGAAATATGTCGCGCTGGAGAACTTATGGTCCCTTACAGCGACTTACAGTGTGTGCAGTGGGGCTTTAAGTTAAGGGCCAAAATAAAAACCAAAACCATCCTCCAAATAATTAAACGTATTTACATTTGGCTTAACTTCAAACGAGGCTAGGCGGTTAACCCAATGATAATGGGCTCCTAGTGATATAACAGAAGTAAATCTCCCACCTGACCGCCACATAACCTGATGCGAGAACAGGATTATGCCTGGACCAGATCTCATGATTGGGTCTACAGAGTAGGGTTACCTTGCATGAACTTTCCCCTCCCATAGCTCTCCCCATTAGGTACAAGCAAGAGGAGAGGTTAGCAGGGGGGCTGTCAGAGACGGAATAGATACCTCTCTCTCGTTTGTTTCCGTTTATTACATGTAAGCGTTTGCCAAATGGACGAAAAAAGGTGTGCCTCAGTGCATGATCTTTTAGAGATTTTGTAATCAAAGTAGCACCTGATGTTGCTATTTATTGGGTGCACAAAATCCACTAACCCCATCCTAAATTTACAGTATGGCGAATATCGTCATTCAATGGATGAAATACGTGCAGATGAAAAACAAGGCCTGAAACTTCTCGTTTTTTACGTCGAACCAAAATATTTGGAACAAGAGGAGAACCAATTTCCGAAAATCATTGTTTTATCATCATACAAAGTAAAGACATTTTACCTACAATTCTTCCATTAAGTCTTAAACATTGTGCATCAAATTTAGTTCTAACGAGGCGTGAAAAATGAATCTAGTACTGCCGAAAATATCTCACCCCAAAATTGTTTGGCGTTTGCACGGTGTAAAGGCGAGGCGAGGTTAGTGAGTCTACTCTTGCGCCAACAACGCATTTCATGTAGACAAATTCACCTCTCACCAAATTAATGCGAGAAAGAGACTTGTTAGGTGATAGCAGAGGCTGGTGAGGGGTAAATGACTCGACTCTGTCGGTATGTTTATGTGTCAGGAAAGGACTAGGGTTGGGGTGGTGGCTGCTAGCCTATTGATTGTACAACTCACTAATAATTAATCGCTGTCACGGTGCTCAATTTTGATTGCAGCCCAATCCAGACTATGCAACAGGAAGTTGCGCAAATCTTTCAGTGTTTACCACTTTACTGCGTGGCTCGGACCGGTTTGGGCTCTCTGGCAGGATTAAAGAGTCGGTGTGGTTGTGAAGGGGTTAATATTTAATTTTGTCAATGGTGATTTGCCATTCTGCAGGTTGCCCTTTCTAATACAATCACACAGATGCTCGTACAGGCACACCGTCTCTCTCTATCTCTCTCTCTCTCTCTCTCTCTCTCTCTCTCTCTCTCTCTCTCTCTCTCTCTCTCTCTCTCTCTTTCTCACACACACACACACACACACACACACACACACACACACACACACACACACATACACACACACAAACATACACTCATACATACAAGCATGCATACATACAAACACATACATTTTCTTTAAAAAATTCTCATTAAATACGTTTATTTTATCTTCCCTCTTGTATCGTTAGAAGTTGAGGAGAGGTGCAGTGTTCTTTCAAAGACAAGGTGGGTTGGTTTCTGTTGTTAATATTGATATTATACATTCTTCAGTAGGACCTGTTTAACGCCATCCAGGTATTTATTGTCAGCAGTCTTTGCTTTACCTTGGCAAGAGCTTTTCTCTTGTTTTGAGCTTAGGTTAATTAATAATTTTATAACTGGAACAAAAAGTCGAGTGACGCACGTATCATAATACAAAGTTGTGTCTCCTCACAGACTCTCCAAGTTCTTGTTAAGTTGCGTGGCCCTTCTTGTCGGAGGGGTGAACGACTTGCATAAACTTTTTGAAAAAACACGTTCATCGGTCGCTTTAGGTAACTTTGCAACACACTTGATTTGCTAGCATGCTTAGGTACACTTTGGTTTAATAAATTCGTTTTACAACATAATACCAATCATTTTATGAAGGATCAAAAGCATTAAGATTTCTGCTATTTTGTAGTCATGCATGTGAAACATTAGTTTCCTTTTTTTTTTCGAAACAATTTTGAAGAATGTATTTTTATTTTTTTTCGTTTATGAGAGTGACAGATTACATATTTGCACCCTGCACCCCTTTTGTAAAGCTTGAGATCCCTCATCATTTTTTGTTGTACATTAAAATTACATCGTGCAAGACATCTGCCTGTCCAAGGCAACCAGTTTTCTTCTCGATAAGAGGTAGCCGTCAGGGATAATAAATCGTTTTGAAGGCATTTCTTTTCGCAAATAAAATTGTTTAAAAAAGAAAAAGAATTTACTATCTTTGCTACTATTTTATTTAAACAATATTATGAATATATTTGACATTTTCTCATAACTATGTTCGCGTGTCAGCTCCTTTTTTAAAAATCCAAGCACTAGAGTAAATTTGTCTTCTTCCCTGTTGAAGGTATTACTGAAGAGTTTGAGTACTGCTCATTTGAAATCGAAATAGGATCTTTTTCACAGTGGCAGCCGAGATATCCCCGCTCTTCAAACAGACTCGCAACTTGTCGAGACATTTCGAGGCGGTATTTGGACCGGTATCCCGAGAACGAGTCATAGAAGATCTAACTTTGCTAGATTCGGATTGTGTACCCTGACTAGAACTTCCTGTTGTGCGTCTATCTTTGCTCGTAGTGGTGGTTCCGAGGCCGCTTCCTCTCCGCGTCTGTTCCTTCTTGCGTTTTTTCAGTTTCTGTCTGATGGTCGTCACACTGTACAGGTAGGGGTTAAGAGCTGAGTTCAGCGGCAGGATAAAGATGATAGAGACCACATTCGCTTGTCCTGGAATTGGAACTCCTACCTTGGACAGGAGACCCATGACTCCAATTGGAAACCAGCATAGGAAATCCGTTACGACAACCAGAGCCAGTTTCTTAGCGATGGCAGCGTCTTGTTCTCTGAAAAAAACCAAGGCAGATATTTTTATCGAGTTACCCTGTGTTGAATCATGGTCCAAGTTCTTGTTGTTGTTTTTATTGTTTGTATTCTGGTTTAAGGTGTGTGTGTTTGTGTGTGTGTGTGGTGAAGGGGGCGGGGGGGGGTGATAAAAGTCAAAATTACTGAATCACGAGTGAAATTTAAATTTTATGTAAGAGGGGGCATTTATCATTCTAGTTTATTTTGGTTTTTACATTTTTAAAATCAGTTGATACGTTTTTTTAAATGAATTTGTTTCTTTTACCTAGGTGTGATTATTTCATGTCCTGTTGTCTATTATCAATTTTTATTTGTACGAAAATCAGAATTTTTTAACTGTGGGCGCGCGATATCTCCCTTATTCCTTGACCATTCTCATACATTCTTTGGGGGGTGGTTTAATATCACCCGCAAGGATAACCGGACAATTTAGAAAATATCTTTACTTCTAATTCTCATATCTAGACTAATCCTACATCATTCTCTTTGTATTTCTTAACTGCTCATAAATATTAAAGAGTAAGCCAACTAAGCAGTATTTCATAATTTTATGATCATTCTTAATTTTTTTAAATTTGTTTTTTAGCGCTCTTCTCATCATAAAACGGACTCTGTTTAAAAAAATGATCATAAGTCAGCGCCCCATTTTTCTTTTCCAAAGTATTGAGCATACATTTGTGTGAAAGTATATTTTATGTTTTCAAGTACATGTACATAAAAAGTATATGAAGTCAAGCAAAATGTTCTTCCGAGACATAGTAGTAGGCCCACTGGAACATTTAATGAGCTGCGTAAAGACAGCCAGAAAACAACAAAATAATCTTATGATATTCTTTTTTTATTCACTTGCACAACAATTTTTTGGACTTAATCTTCCTCATTATTTATTTTTCACATATTTTTCTTCAAAATTATTGAAAACTGTATTGATTTCTCAAGTTATTGTCAATTAGAAATTTTAATTGATTAGCACAATTTTAATTTTTTAAAAATCAAACCAGAGACTAGCTAGCTGTCTAAAAAGTCCCCTGATAAAGCTATTCTTATAAAAGAAAAAGGGCACAATTTGATACTGTAAAAAAGTAACAATATCCAGAAAATAATAACCTAAAATTATTATCTACTGAAACTGAAAGACTGAGCAGAGGCTTATATACATGTACTCTGTTCTCTACGACATGTAGTAAGTTTGCGCAATACAGATGAGAAAAAAAGTTGGATCTAACAAAAGTAAAAGTTATTGTCATGATGAGATTTGTTATTACTAACTCAGGAAAATCTTTAATATAGTTAAATGCGGGGTCTAAAATTAACTAGAACTGTGCATTTCAAGTTTTAGTTCAAATCCAAAGCCCAAAGTCACAGCCTAATAAGTTAGATCAAGCAAATGTTAAGTTCTCAGGCTGCCTCTAGCCTACAGCTACTAATTCTAGACAGGGAATTTATATTTAGATATCATCTGCACTATTCAAAAGCCAAATATTATTTGAAATATGGTACAATTTTAAATTGTTAATTCTTTTATCAGTCAGTACATCACAATTTCCTTAGCTGCACGTATTAGATTTCTAATAGTATTGAATAAATGCGATGCCGAAGCAACATATACCGAGTTGCAAAAGTTCTGTCACACTCACGTTAAAAATACAACGACTCATTTACAGCTCAACATAGCCAAGAGAAATTTGGTACACGCGATCTATATTCATTTAATTTTCTGCCAATGTGACATAAAAAGAATTGACAAATGTCTTTCCTTATTCAAGGGAGATAATTTTATTCACACTGACTCTTGCAAAATCCAAATCAAAGTTTGCTCAGTATGATGGCGTGTGGCCTCTTTCAGCTTGAATTACTGATACAAAACATCTGTTCATTGACTGAATTGCAGTCCTTATGTTCATCTGAAGAATCCTCTGCCATTCCTTGTGAAGTGCAGTCTTCAGTTCCTGACCAGTTTGTACGGAGTGCGGCCTGTTTCTAATCCTCTGTCAAAGTCATCTTACAGATGTTCTGTGGGGTTATGGCTTGTTGGTCTTGCAGGCCAGTCCAGAACAACGATTTGACGAGTTTGGAAGAAGTTTTCATTGATCGTAGCCATTTGTGGTAGGGAGTTGTCTTGTTAACAGATTCCATCATCTGTGCCATGTAGCGTAGTCACCGTGACGAAGCATTTCGTAACAATACTGTCATTTGAGGTTGCTTTGAAAAGTAACTAAATGTAAAAGATAAAAAGCAGAGATTCCACCCCCTACCATCACGTCATTTCTGCCACCTTCGGGCCTCTTGGGGGACGCTGGATTTGTGAAATTTCTGTTCTCTTCTTTTAAACACCTTTTCTCTTCCATCAATGCGACGAATTAAAAACTTTACCAACGTCTTTAGTTTCGTCAACAATGTTGTTGTGCCAAAATTTGTCGATTTCTTCTATGAAACATGGTTAGAATGGCTCCATATGAAGGGCGATAATCACATAATCCACTATCTTATAAATGTCTAATAATGATGTTTCAAGACAGTCCAAAGTGCCTGCCAGTCTCTGCACTAAGTTGGAATGGGTTTTGTACATGGGTGTTGACAATAACTCAATTCTGATGTCGAGTTGTCGCCCTTGGTTGGCTACGTCGCGGCTTGTCCTGGGCAGTTATAGTGGTGTTAAAACGTTTGTTCAAGCGTTAGATGGTTCCCCTGCAAACGTTTACGTGTCTTGCAAAAGCAGAAAGTGCAATTAAAGAATGTATTATACACACAGCCCCTTTATTTTCTGAATTTATCTTTTTTTTTACTTTAGAAAACAGGAGAAAAAAAGCACCCAACCGTTAAAAAGCACGGAATTTCATAGTGTGTAAGGTTTGTTTGCACATTGTCTACGTGATTCAAAACAACTTTGGTGTTTAGGAAGCGTTGATTTCAACACAGACCGAGAGAACTCAATACTAACACTTTGTCCACGTACTACTTCCGGTTTAGGATTTCTTTGGTTTGCTCTTGCACAAGAAGTCTCATAAGTCCCACAAACCATACTTTTAACTTTTACTGCAATTCTTACGCTATACCGAAAATTATCGTAATATAATGGGCGTGACAGAACTTTTGCAACCCGGTATGTTATCGCAGTGTGCAGGGGGAGAGCGGGGGCGCCCGGTCGCTGACCGGCCGATTAGGGGGTTCGGCTTTTATATGCAATTTTACGGAAAGCCCGATTATTAGCCAAGTGAAAACTTCAACCTATACAGCTCAGGTGTCAAGAGATGCTGGATGGAATGAATAATACTAATACTTCTTGCAGTTTCAGCAGGTAGTCTTTATTTTATCGCGTTGTAAAAAATTGCCTTGTTTTCAGAAGCAAGTATTTCCAGTTCTACCAAATCGATTTTCACGCAAAGACGACTATTTTGGACATCTTTCTTTTCCTTTTAAAAAGATATAGGCCTGTCGGATGTGACAGTGCAATTCACAAAACTGTGAGTTGTTTAGACCCATCAAAACGCGAGATTTCACGGCCAATCACAAAAGTGTAACGGGCGTATCGAGGCCGATTCGCCCTGCCGCGCGCACGTTTACTAAACTGTCTACTACTACTACTACGACAGAGTGCCGTCGAGCACCAAGTGTACACGCTTTTTTATACACCAAATTTAACCCGGAAGTCCATTTGGAGGATTTGACCTTTTCACTTGTCCATCCAAAGTATGCCAAAATGGTAGCCTAGCTATTGCTCCTCCATGAAAGAAAAAATCTGGCCTACTATTTTCATTATACGCTAATGATTAATATTTTAAGTTATGCACTTATGATAAAACTGCGTTAAATTATGACAAAGGTGCAACGTTGCGAAAGAGGAACGAAGTCAGTCGTGTGAAAAGGGTAGTTTGAGCTATGGCCTCAATAAGGATACCTGGGGGCCGTCCCGGTATATAGGCCATAATTAATTATGTGTCCTAAATAAGCTCTCCCATTTTTAAGATGTGAATTTGCACCTTTTCATTTTTTTTTTCATTTTTACCACTTCCACTGAGTTCAGTTCATATACAAAAGAATTTAGTCTGAATTTAAAGCTTAGTATATAAGCTTCCATTAGAGAAAAAAGTAATTGAAATTATTTTAAAACGAATTTCGTGTGAATTTTTTCGTGCTACCAATATTTATCAGGTCTCCCCCCCCCCCCCCCCCCCCTTTATTAACCCAAGTGACCTATCAGAGCAATAGCGTGCTGCCTTAGAAATAATCTATGCAGTGTTGTGATATATAGTTTTTAATAAATTGTGCCCAATTCCTTCTGTCCTTTTCAGTTGTACACTTCTTTTGAACCCTTCCCTCCCCCTCCCCATTTTCCCACAATTTCATGGAAACCCTGCAATCATTCTTAGCACAATAAATTGAACCATTTTTTGCCCCCGTACTGGAAGGTTACACACGATCAACTACTCCCAAAAGTTTACAAATGATTTTTACTTAAGCGTTTTGTTTATTTTTGTTTTATTCTCAAATTTTCTTCCCTTTTCTTTACACTGGGCCATGTTTATACTATACAAATGACTTAGGTACCCTTTGTATGGTGTTAACTCTTATAAAACGAACTTATAAGAAAGCAAAACAAAATAAAAATCCTAAGGTACAAACCTTCGGCCAGATAGAGAGTTCTTGAACTTCTGACTGCTGGCTCTAACCGCCCGGAAAATGAGCACCTGGCCAAGAGCGATGCTGAGAAACATGACCAAGTTGAAGACGATGAAGACAGCAAAGGCGTAGTCTGTGCCGGGGAAACTGGCGCGGGTGATGGGCAGAGGAACACATACGGCATTCTGGGAGTAGAAGTCCCAGTGAGACAATGGGGGTAATAGAGGCACGCCAGCACACATAAAACCGGTCATCCAGGTGACCATCACGACCAGCCGAGCCTTCTTTTGGGTCATGTTGACATTGGTCAGTGGGAACGCCAGGGCTAAGTAGCGGTCCAGAGTGACCAGACAGATTGTGATGGCCGAAATCTCGCTGGACATTAAGCAAAGAAATCCGGCTAAGGAACAGTAGCTGGAGTTTTTCCAGTTGTCTGCTTCCACCAAGTAGCGGCCTCTGAACAGGTGGTCGGCTGTTCCCACGATGGCTAAGTAAATGCCCATGAGAAGATCGGAGGCACTGAGGCTGGTGATGAACGTGTTGTAGCCCAAATGGGAGGGCCTATGTTCTACACAGAACTTGTAGACGAGAACAGCGCTGTTCCCACAGACTGTCAAACTTGCCATGAGCCACAGGAATGCTCGGAAGAAGGGCGTGCGGAGGATGTCCTCACAAGAAGAGATCTCATCTGTTGGAGCTTCACACGTTCCCAAGGACAGCGAGTCTGGGATGATGCTGGCACAACAAAGCCTATAGTTGTCAGTTTCCAGCAGAGACAGACGAGGCAGACTGGACAAGATAGTTTCCTCGAATTTCACGATGGGGTTTCCTCTCATAGACAGCTCCTGTAGCTCCGAGAGTCCAGCAAACGCTGCCAAGTCTACGTTTGTGATGCCCATATCCTCCAGGAGTAACACTTTCAGTTTCTGGCAGCCCGTTAAAAAAGACGATCGTAATCTCACAAAAGGGTTTCCAGAAACATCCAGCTTCTCCAGATTTACCAACAATCTGACAGATTGTAAATCCACTTCAGCTAAGTTATTTCTAGCCAGAGATAGCTGTCGTAGGTTGGAGGCCTTTTCAAACGTTTGCAAATCTATAAGCTCCAAGAGATTATCGCTTAAGTCTAACATGTATAGGTTTACCATATTTAGTCTTACCAGCTGGTGTAGATGGCAGTTCCGAGCAATTAAAGCGATTAGGTGGTGGTTTGGGTTGATGACAGAGATGTCATGCACAACGGTGTTAGAGATATTCAGTCGTTTCACACGACCTATATCAGGGAATGGAGAAACTGTGTGGCAGTTCATTTCTTTCCCTGAGCACATACAGCCGTGGGGACATGTATCGTTGTTACCACAAAAAGCCTCGTCGTCTTGAAATGGACAGTGGAACCACCCATCACACACGTATACGTCGGGTAAACAGATGGACGTCTTGTGGCATTTGTAGCGACCTTTACAGAAAGACTGGCATGTCTCAGTCAGCTCGTCTTCTCCCTCTGGGCAATCTTTGTGGCCGTTACACAACATGTAGATAGGGATACAGTAACCGTTGGGGCACTGGGCGTGAGTTGGCGGACACGGTTGTCTATCACTCAACGACTGGATGGTCACTTTCCCGTAACCGTCAGGCTGGACAACACCAGGCGGCGGCTGTACGGGAGTTGTGTGCTGGATAAACCTGGGCTCTGCGATCCACCGACCCTTCGTGTCCTTGATGGGGCAGTCTAGAGCGTCATCATCGACCCAGTGAGGCGGCATGCACCCTACAGACGGACACAGGACTGCCCCGCCCTGGCAGGATCGGCAGAACTGTTCGTCAGAACCGTCCAGACAGTCGAATCTCGCGTCACACCAAGCCGATGACGGCACCGGTATTCCATTGGTGCACACCGCCATGCTGGGATCGTCATCCGGCACGGGGAGACAGAACTCCTCGTCAGATTCCTCCGGGCAGTCCTTGATTCCGTCACAGACGTGCGAGTACCAGAGAAGACTTCCTGACTTGCAGCTAAAATAGCCAGGTGGCGCTTCAGTCTGATCAGGACAGTCCTCTTCGTCACTTCCGTCAAAACAGTCAACAATCCTGTCGCATTGTCTGGATAAAAATATTCTTTCCTCACTTCTCACGCATTGAAACGTTTCAATCTTGTCTGTCCAGACTGAACTCGATGGTGATGCTATGGGATGTGTTTCCTGTATATTGTTCTTCACCTCACAAACGATATGGACTTTCTCTATAGAGAACGAATGGCCGAAGAAGGAGATTCCTAGCCAAATTGAGTTGCACGGCATGTTGAACATTTCCCTTTGGTTTTTGGTGAAATCCCACACAGTGCATACAGGGACATCTGAGCCAAAGTGCTTGTTGAACCCATTAAAGATGGTGGTTCCATCCACTCCCTGGTACAGTTTGCCGTACACAGGATCCTCATCTAAGGTGATCTGACGGATGCCTAGATACCAGGCTCTCCAAAAGGAGAAGTTCGCAGCAACCAATTCCGAAAGCATAGCCAGCTCTTCTTGTGAGTTTGGCGTGACTAAATGGCCGTTATACTCATGCACGCACAGGTCCTCTGCTTTCTGCCACGTCATTCGCTGACGCCTAGATACACGCCGGAGATAGTAACAGCTTGAGCCAAAGACGTAACCTCCCGGACAGGAAGTCTCATTGACGTAAGAGCAGTTTCTCTCGTCCTCCCTCCCCACACAGTCGGCATGGTAGTCACAAAGCATGCTTTGTGGAATTGAGTGCTCGTTTCCCGTGCAATTTAGTGTGAATCCCTTCAGTATTGGGATGTATGCATCTTTACTTACAGCTTTGTATGTTATCTTGAAGCCGAGGTCAGTTGCAATTCCAATGTCTGAACGAAACACAACTCTCGCACTGTTGCTGGGAAGGGTAAGGAGATGTCCATTCTGTACACGACGCTCGTCCCAAGGAAAAACTACTTCCAAACTGTCGCTCCCCTCTATGTCAGAGCGCCGTCCCGTTGTTGAAATCGTTAAGGATTGTATACTGCTACCATCTTGATCCACGTCAAATGACAACTGAAGAATACTGTCGTTTGACACCTGGATCTGCCATTCACACGCAGCGCCAGCACTTCCATCGTCCCTGTATCCTCGAGATGTGATGAACCCAGTCTGAACTTCTTGGAAAACTGTATGTTGAGACCAGCACTTGTCTGCCTCTACCCCCTGCCTCATGGGCTCACACGTTCGATATTTCAGCGAGAAAGACAAGTTGTCGTCGCACCAGAGACGTGTGCCAGTCTGAACTTTTATCTCCACCGAGCGCCCATTGGAAGGGACTGCTCGAAAAGGTTTGGGCGTCATATCACCGCAGAACTCTAACAGCTCGTTAGGAAAAGACACGAAAGCATCTTTGCAATTAAGAGTCCCATCTGCCTCGACGAGAGAAGTGGATGGTATATTGAATTCAAGAAATTCGATTAACATGTCTTTTCCAGGAGGAGATAGAATTTCCATCACAAAATCACATTTCGTGGCACAACACGGGGTCTGGAAGTTAAGGATTCCGTCCTCCGCTTGGACAACGAGTCCTGCGTCGGAACCGCACAAACGGTCTACTCTAACGTAAAATTCGATATAGCCATCAACCCAACGATCATAAGAGGCGAGGTAGGAACGTTCAACTCCGTTGTAGATGAAACCAGTGCTGTTGTCGTGGTCAACCATGCACTTTTTGGAAACACTGGTCTTGGTTGAGAATGATCTTTTGCTTCTCTTCTTCTCGGCTTGAGGCAGATTCCTGTTTAGCCAGGCAGATGTTGCAGCGAGTGACCGCTCTGATGTCACACGGCTCGCAAAGATCACGGACGTGTTAGATGTTGGTCCCGAATTACCTCCACCAGGAGTATTTCTGACAGGTCTATAACTTTGTATCCCTCCTTTCACAGTCACACGGTCAAACATACTGCTATTTAAGCAACCTGTCGCTATTATAAAGTACACAGTTATTATTGGTCTTTCCATCTCGAGAAAGAGGACAATGTTCACTGAAATCTGAACCAAAAAGATTATTTACTATGATACAATATTTGACCTACAACTGAAAGGTCCAGTGAAACATTTACATCACTGCCAGATAACAACTACTTTAGGGAGCGGCGTATCTTGCATGCAAAGATTGGTAGCAAAGATTTCTCTGAAACACACCTTCAGTTGAGCTCTTAAGTAAGCCGTTTAGTTTTGCATCGATGACACCATACATCCTTATATTCTTGAGCACATATCGGTAAGAACTGCAGTGTTTATGTGTCTTCTGGATTTAGTTCAGTCGAAATGGTCGTACTGTTTTATTTTGAAATGCATTTAAGTAAACGCCTGAACAATGCTCTCTGTTAGAGTGGTGTTGTGGGTACCTTTTCGGAAAGACTGTACAGCTTTGAGGGATAGGCTTATTGAAAGCCTCACACGAAACTGCACCCTGCTCAGAAAACAAGAGCTCTACACTATAGACGAGGTCTATTTGTTGCACTTCTTTATACAACCAATAAATGACAGGCAGCTAACTCGCATTAATATTTAAAGTATTTCTATTGGTCCTAACTCGAGGGTATTCCCAAAGGTGACGGAGAATGGGGTTCTACTGATTTAATGGCTTCTCGGGGGATCTTAATTATTAATTGAAACATCTCTTAATGGGGGATTTCCCCCTGACACTAGTGTGCTATCGGAGAGAGAGAGAGAGCGCCAGAAGATTAGTCTAGAGGTGTTACATGAGAGTAACAAACATAAAAAAGAAGAAGGGGAGATAAGGACGATAGATGTTTCATAGGAAAGAAGAAGCAGCAAACCACACCAGAGCACCCGCCAGCCACCCACAAAAGCAAAAAGACTCCACCTCCTCCCCCTAAAAATAAAAAAAACTATAAAAAAACTGCCGTTCACACTTCAGAGTACATAGTGTGTAATTCTAAAAATATAAAATCATTTGGCGCAGTGAAGTCACATCGTACAAATTACCAGCTGACCTTCAAGTTTATTAAGTTACCCCCCAAAGATGTCAAATATAATACATGTAATTGTAAAGTTAAAGAACTGGTGTCTGTTGTGAAGCGGGTAGGCGCTTTGCTGTCACATGCAGGAAATCCCGAGTTTGATTCTGATAGCGGGGAGAAATTCTAATCAGCATCTCTGTCGTTCTGCTTGCTGGGATGTAGTACCCCTCTTAGCACCGGTGGGCCTTGACAGGCAGGGTCAGGAGCCTGCCTTCTAAGTGATCTAAATTAAATTGTGTCCATGTGGACATTCATATGTAATAACTAACGAGGCTGACAATTACGGGATGAAAATAAGGTGTGTTGTCACGTCATGTAAGGAGATATTTTCACACTGAAAACAAAGGGACAAAGTCAAAATAAATCTCTTATAAAACAATTTTATTTCGTTTTTGTTGTTCTGGCAATCTACAAAAATATGAAGATCATTAAATGAAGGGACGGGAAGGGTCATACATAATATGTTGCAATTCAACGTGTATGTGTTTGTATGATTTTGTAGAAGTAAATTAAAGTGTTTTGAATGAGTTCATGGAAGTAGTAAAATTAGAGTTGAGAGTTTTGCATGAGCTTAAAGAAGTTAAATTATTGAGTGTTTCGTATGAGTTTATAGAAGTAGGAAATTATAGTGTTTTGTAGGAGTTCATGGAAGTAGTAAATTAGACAGAGAGAAACAGCAGAGGGAAAGTTAGGAAGTAGGGCCTACAAGTGGCACCCTTCAAACACCCACTTACAAAAATAATGTGTCATGATGCTGGAATCAGATGCTCGTCAATTTTTTGGCATGTGGAGTTATTCGTAAAGCCTTCAAGATAAGAAAAATTCCAATCTATCTTGAATGGAAATGGAGATATTTCCTATTGAAGGGAGTGGGGGCCAACTGGTGTCAGAGGTAAAATTAATGAGAAAATGGCAGCCAAAGTTTAATGACTTCTAAAGAGAGTATCCACGGAAACTGCAATTTTACTTTTTTGTGTGATTTTGATCAACACTTATGAGTGAAATACAGAGATATGTTTTTGCAAGGCATAAAAAGCCCAAAAGAAAATTCTTTTAAAATTGCCCTACAGGCAGAAAAAAATGTGTTCCTTTCATTTCATTATTTGATGAGTACCAGATTTCATCACGATGCCAGAAAAAACAAATTTATGATAGCTGCAAAGACAGTAAACAACACGCAGCTTGATAAAACAGTGGATATTTTGTACAACTAAGGCGGCAGCATCCTTTCTAAAAGGATGAAATGAACTTTTTTTTTTTGGTGTGACTTCCACTGAGGAATTGAAAGAAGGAGGGAAAAAATAAGGGAGGAATCCATTTTACAGAGAGCTTGATATGCGTAGCAAAACACTTGCAAAAGTTATAATTACTTTTTCCCAGTGACGACAATGATGTTTGAGTGTGTGTGCGTGTGTGTGTGTGTACTGCGTGTGTGTGTATGTACTGTGTGTGTGAGTGTGTGTGTGTGTGTGTGCGCGTGCGTACTCTGTGTGTGTGTGTGTGTGTGTATGTGTGTGTGTGTGTAATCGAACATGTGGGGGTGAGGGGAGGAGTATCAAACGCATGCAGCATTACCAATATAATCAAAAACATACTCACACGAGGTACAGTCAAAACATTCCCTTCCACATTCGGGTTAATAAAAAACTTAGTTAAAACACACTTCAGTCTTCACAGCACATTATGTACACACAGACTGGGTCATATATCATTAGCACCAGGAACGTAGTCCTTGCACTGGCAAGCTACGTTTATTCATCAGTTTCTTGAGACAAATCTTTCCAAACAATCCATTTAAAAAAAACAACTTTATTTTAAAAAAAAGAAAAAAACCCACAAAAACCCCCCAAACAAAACAAACAAAAACAAAACAAACCAGTTTCTTGACTTCCCCCTACAAGTGCTAAATCAGTTACCTTAAATTTGTCCAGCACAATGAGTTAGGTCGACATCTTTCAAAAATAGGACTGCAAATGCTGAGTGACTCATGTGCACAAATTAGATCCTTTTGAAACCTGGCTACTTCAACTGTGCCAACCCAGACTGTGAGGGATACAGCATTCCAGCAGAATTATGCACCTACACACTCAATGAGATATACTTTCTTAAGTAAGAATCAAAGTCATGACCCCACATCTCCTACATGGGGTGGGGGTGCTAAACATTTACATCAATGACACAGGTAAAGACCAGTCAAGCCATAATTAAATTGCCACAGAAGAAGTAGATTAGGTCATGTACTGGTTCTTTAAAAAAAGACAAAAATATGTCAGGATACTTTGTAAGTAAAACAAAAAAAAGCATGCTTGACCATTCTGTTGTCAATGGTGCTCATAAATATCATTGCCATCAAAAATAATTTTGAAGTCATTGATAAAAGCATTGTGCAGCAGATTTTTATATTGTTTTAGTTACATAGCACTTCAACAGAATAGATGTCATGACGAGATGGAATCAGGCGCTCATTAATTTTTGGCCATGTGGAGTTATAAATCGATATCATCTTAACTCTTTGAATCCCACTCACCACTTAGAGGTGCTTTTGACTCGGCGTTTTGATGGCTTGCCACTATAGTCGTGTTTTGAGGGTGCTGATTTCAAGCCCTGAAAACGATTAGCCTAACCACTAGGCTATTGACGTTTACCTGTACAGAGAGAAGCAACTTCTCTAGTAGTTAGTAGAGGTTTTTACGGCGCTCGCAACTGCATAAGGTCATATGAGTGCCAGGAGATTAGAGGTGTTACAAGAGAGTAACAAACATAAAAAAGAAGAAGGGGTGATAAGGACGATAGCTGTTCGATAGAAAAGAAGAAGCAAACCACATCAGAGCACCCGCCAACCACCCACAGCAACTTCTCTGTGTTCTGTTTAGAGCCAAAAAGTCCTGTACTGCTGTCTCCAACAGTTCTTCCCTTGCCACTGTGACAAAAAAAAAAATATGACGACAAACCCGCCATGATCAACTTGTACAATTTCATTGTGAATGGATGCGACAGGCTGTCCAAAGCTACAGCATGTACAACAGAAAAAGCACCACATGGTGGGGAAAAAAAATCTTCTTTTGGATTTTCGAGAGCAGAAAAGTCAATGCCCACATTCTTCACATGAGAGAAGTGAAGTTCAAGCACGAATTGACTTCAAAATTGTGCTCTCATATTGCAACATTACTTTTGGAGGACAAGGATATCCAGTAACCTGGTGCTAGGGGTCATATTCCATCAAACAAACCAGTGGCTGGTGTGAAAAGCAATTTACTTGCGGTGATGTCCAGCCTTTCACACATTTGTCGACAGTGAAGTACCCCAACAAACAGGAAAAGGACCTCATTTTACTGCAAGGGATGTCCAAACCAGCTTTTTTCATCCCACCCCATGTTTTGAGGCCTATCATCTTGCCCTGTGTTATAAACAGACAGTTGGGGGCACCTGTGCTTCTTTTGTGTATTCGATCAAAGGTTTTCAGTTGTTTTGAAATGGTCATAAAAGGTGTTGAACCAACAAAAAACCAAAGAAATTCCTATAAAAATTGTCCAACGGACATTTTTCTTTCTAAAAAATTTTTTTTGAGTGCCTGATTGCACCACAATGTCACACAAATTTGAAATTTCATAACATGAAAACCAAAAAAGACAAGACAGGAATGACAGACAGCCAAAGAGCAGAATAGAAAGCACAAGAAAAGATGTCTCAGAAACAAAAAAACAAAAAAGCAAGATCACCAACAGAAACAAGATTGATTATACAAAAGCAAAGGGCACAAGCAGTTCCCCTTACAGCACAAGCAGTTCCCCTTACAGCACTCACGGAAACAAAAAAGTTCTTGACTCACATCTTATTGGTGACTGAAGTCATGCAATGCTGTAAGGAAAACCTATCAGATCCAATGTATGGCAGGTGTTCATTCTCACCTACACTCAAGAAACCAGATCTTCTTCATGAGAAGCTCAAGAATACAGTGGAATCCTGTTATAACGAGAGGGAGGGTACCTGTGCCAAATATCCGTTATAGCAGGATTCTCGTTATAAGGGATCCAGTAATAAATTCAAGGGAAGTAATAAAGTAGGCCTAATCTATGAGTCTGATTTTCAGTTTATTTCTTTTTGTAATATCCCCTGATGATGATTTGGTTCAAAATGACCTTTAAGTCTTACCAGATCAAAAGTTGAATCAGGTTTCTTTCTCTAGCGCTAGCGATGTTGCCAGCTCAGCGTTGGCGATCAGAAAGACAGTTCTCTAGGCTAACTCGCCCCCTGTGTTGTCCCTCATCACGCCCACGTCACACATTCGCTCCATCCATCACAGCACTATGACCTCTCCATCCTCGCATCGGAGAAGTGAGAGGCATGGTAGGCCTAGACCTTGATAATCTAGACTAGGCTGGCCCATCACACGATGCGTTCTGCTTGTCTGCGCATACCACACTCCCTCCACTCATTCAATCCGGCCTTCACTGTCGGCACACGTGGACTCTCGCATTCTTTGTTTCGTGAGATAACCAACAAGCTTCTCAACGGGCGAGGTTTTACATGAATAATTGGCCTATGCGCGGTGCACAGCAGCATCTATATTCCGCTATAACCGACTCGCGCGTTTATCTGATTGCGCTATAGCAGTATTTTATTTACAAAGATAAAGAAGAGGAAAAAAACAGGGTTTTAGAAAAGTGTCATTTTAACAGACTTCTCGCTATTTCAGGACTCATTATAAGAGGATTCCACTGTATCTCACACTGTAATTAATAAGCCTGAAATATTCAATTCAATACTTTTGCCTCAGCTGAAAGGCTTATCAACTGTTAGCAAAAGTAACTATAAAGAAAAAGAAATAAAACAGAATGTGAATAAATTAAAATCAATTTGACATCTCATACAGTACATCGTGAAATATAATCTGTAACAAATTAACATAATACTGTACACATTTAAGTAGTAAAATAATTTATTTGATATAAATTTACTTTTAATTTACTCTCACTCTCTGAAATATTCATTCATCCATTCTTTCGGTAACGATTATTGCACTTTGTGAAACAGATCAAAAGCAGAATGATTGCTAGCACTCTTCAGTTGCTTGTTTTAGCTCGTTAGTAGGAATCTAGTTCATGTCATGTGAACGCAAGGCACAAGTCAAACAATTACACCACAGATGCCTGTGACACCAAAAAAGGCTCCAGTTTGGTAAAAGTGTTACTGCCCTCGAAACTGCATAAGAGCAAGCGGGACACAAGTTAGTTGTTTTCACAGCATGGCTTGATTTTACAATTAAAACAAAAAAACATTAAAGTTTAACAAGATTTCTCTGATAGACTTACAATGCCTAATTAAGGCAAATGATTCTCTTCCTTTTGTGTACTTATAGATTGACCAAAGGGAGCAAATGAAAAGTCAAGAAAAAGGCCTTGAATTTCATTAGACAATAACTATAATAATGTAAAAAGACAGAGCGGGTCGGTCCTCTGTTTACTCTGAATTACTGCTCCTTACGATTCAGCCATTTCACAAAATATAAACAACCATGTGTTTCACTAAACGGATCTGAGCTTCATGACTGATAAATTTTTTTTGCTCAATAACGTTTTAGACAAAGAAACTAAGTAAACTTTGGACTGTTGAAAGGAAACAAAATTTCTTTAACTTCCTTTTTCAAACATCTTTTCAGGAAAACTATCACAGATTTTTAGCAGCAACAGGCTCACTTTGAATGGACATAAAATAGTGCACTCTCAGCAGCTATTCATACTAAACCTCCACACAGATAAACATTTGATCAGCAATGATTTGGCAGTATAGAGTTAATCACACACCTCATTCAGACATGCCAGACCTCAGCACAGCAGAAAAAAACCCCTCTCATCTCACTGTGGCAAACCCTTCTCATCATTCCAAACATCTCCTCTTTCCAACTCTTCCGCATCAATTTCCTTATCTTTATCATCATCATCACCATTATCATTATGACTGGTTTTAGCTTCGCCCTTTGCTTTATTTTCCTCAGCGTTTTTCTTCCTCTCAAATTCTGCCACCTCTTCCTCAGTTAACTCGCGGATTTTCGGCCCGCTGGGCGCTTCCTCTTCCTGCTTTTTGTCCACAATGATTTCCTCCAACTCTTCGTCATCCGCTGCGTCCTCTTCCTTCTTCGTCTTCTCCTTTGACTGGAATTCTTCCTCAGCCAGCCTCTTTTCCTCCTCCTCCTTTTTCCGTTGTCTTTCTTCCTCCTCCTCCTCTTCTTTCCTCCTCCTTGCTTCCTCTTCGGCTGCCTTGCGTAGTTGAGCTCGGAGGATTTCGAGAAATTTGTCAGGAGCTTTCCCTTCCTGGTTCTCTTTAATCAGACCATACTCTACAGCCTTCGCCAGAGCCTGAAACATGAAAACAACCATTCAGATAAAGTTAAAAGCAAAAAAAATGGGGACATTTTAAAAAAGAATTTACACATTCTGGAAAGAAAAAAAAACAGCTTATGTTGAAATGTTTTAGCTATTTTTGCTAAACTCTAAAATGGCAAAATTTGACATATGTGAGGCAGCGTGGTGGAATCAGGCTCTAGTCAGTTTTTGAGCATGTAGAGTTATTGATATCATCTTAAAGCTTGTTCACTTGTCTTTATTTGGATGAAAAAAATATCCATTTATCTTGAATAGAAGTCGAGATATTTGCGAATGAAGAATGTGGGGGTCACCTGTTTTCAGAGGTAAGATTAGTGAGAAAATGGCCGCAAAAGATTAGTTATTTCCTTGGCTTTAAGAGTTCGTGGTAACTGAAAATTTACATTTTTTGTGTCCTTATTCAATGCCTTTCAGAAAAACCCACACAGAAATGAGTTCTTTAATGTGCATGAAAGGTGTTGAGCCAAAAAACAAAAATTTGATAAAAATTCACAAACCTGCGGAAAAATGTCAGTTTCTTCACTTTAATTATTTTGACGAGAGCCTGATTCCACCATGCTGCCTCACATTTCATTTTTAAAAGTTCGTCTAGCCTCTCTCCATTCTTTTTTCAGAAATGTTATCTCTTCAGGTAAAATTTTAAAAGAGAGAAAAGCATTTCCCTCTTCTCTCCTACTCACAGCATCAGCAGCATTCTTGGCAGGTTTTATCTGGGGCCTGTGGTTGAGAGAGAGAGAGATAGAGACTGAGAGAGATTAAGAGAGAGAGAGAGAGAGAGAGAGAGAGAGAGAGAGAGAGAGAGAGAGAGAGAGAGAGAGAGAGAGAGAGGGGGGGGGGAGGGTGAAAGAGCGAGAGAGAGAGAGAGAGAGAGACAGACAGAGAGAGAGACAGAGATATCAGAGCCAAACACAGTGACCACTCACAGCATCAGCAGCCTTCTTGGCAGACTCAGCCTGAGGGTCGGTGTCCTTGGACACAGCCATGAGAATCTCCAGCAGGGGGCTCTCCACCACCAGACGAGCCGTGTCCTCGCCAGCCAGGACCAGATTCATGACAACGTGGCACGCTCTGTGCTGGATGTCCGGCAGCTCGCTCACCGTGTGCACCTGGAAGATGTCCAGCCACTGGGACACCTGAGGGAACAGATAAAGTTGGGTTGGTTTTTTTTTATTCAGAGGTATCTCTCTTTAGTTTAGTATGGGGTTTTACGGCGCTCGCAACTGCATAAAGGTATCTCTCTTGTGTCTTCCCTGAGATTGATAATAATAACAATATTAATAGATTTCACATATCAATAATAGCAAACTTCACTAAGTTATAAAGCGTATTTCCACTAAGAAAGTGCTCAATGCCTTTTACAATAAAGAATAAACTTTTTCATGAGCATATGAATAAACATTAAGAAGTCTCTCCTGCTTCTTTCTAAGACATTTAATATAAAATTTACTTAAATAATGCATTTCCGATTAGAAATAGCTCAATGTACATTTTTTTAATGCAAAAAAAATTAGTACCATATGATACCGATCGTTTCTCTTCGTATCTTAATAATCAACAAATGTAAAGATTTTTCTGCCTCACTAACATAATCTAGATCATTTAGAAGGCAGGAGAAGGAGGAAGAGGAAGAAGAAGGAGGAAGAGGAAGAGGAAGAGGAAGAAAAGAAGAAGAAGAAAAAGAAGAAGAGGAGGAGGAGGAGGAGGAGGAGGAGGAAAAGAAGAAGAAGGAAGAAGAAGAAGAAGAAGAAAAAGAAGAAGAAGAAGAAGAAGAAAAAGAAGAAGAAGAAGAAGAAGAAGAAGCAGCAGCAGAAGAACAGAAGACGAAGAAGAAGAAGAAGAAAAAGAAGAAGAAGAAGAAGAAGAAGAAGAAGAAGAAACAGCACTCTGGAAAATCTTCACCCGCGCATTTTGGGAAACAAAAACGTCATAACACAATCATGGACAAACCCCCCACACATGTCCCACCTCCACAATTTTCTGGCAGAGCGTCGGGCGGGCCGACAGCATGGCCAGGGCTCCCGTAGCCGCCCGCACCAGGGCGATTTCTTCCTCACCGGCGTACAGCACCATCAGCTTGATACGGTCGTTGGAACCTTCGTACAGGTCCTGGACCTGTGCCACAGGGAGGGTCATGGGTGGTGACAGTCGAACTTCCGTGTGTGTGTGTGTGAGTGTGTGTGTGAGTGAGAGTGGATGTGTGAGGGTGTGTGTGAATATAATTTTGCTTTGCCCTCTCATAACAGACAAAAGATTAGTGTGTGTGTGCGTGTGTGTGTGGTGTGTGCGCGTGCGCCTGTGTGTGTGTGTTTGTGTATATAAGGATGACTAAATACGAGACTTTTATTAAGAGTTTTACGCCACTAGCAACACAAAAAGGTCATAAAAGTGCTGAAGATCAGAGGTCTTACAAGAGAGCAACAAACACAAAAAAGGAGGAGAGATTGACAGGACAGCACCCGGAAACTACCCACTGGCAACACATTGAAGCATTTCATTCCTTGAATGAGATAAAGAAGCACGCCCATACGTACACAGTATAAAAGAACACAAATACAGACTGACACACTGCCCCCTCACCTTCTCACACATGACCATGTTGCACATACACTCCGTGGCTGCACGTCGAAGCATTTCATGTTCTTCATACATGTGATGTTCCAACATCGGCAGGCCTTTCTCGGTCAGAATGCGATTTCTGCTCTCAAAGGAAAACGAAAAGACAAAATCATCTTTGAGGGGAATGAGAGAAAAATCTCCTTACATCAGTAAAAACTCCTCATAACACAACAACAAATATACAGAAAAGAATTTTGTTTAGTTTTGGTATGGCGCTAGCCACACAATAAGGTCATGCACAGCACTGAAGATAATAGTATTACGAGAGAGTAACAAAAATAAAAAGGGAGGAGAGGAGAAGACCTTTCCAAAGCATCCGTCAACCGACGGAACAAGAACTTTTAATGAAATTTGTACAGTTCCATTGTTAAGGTCCTGATTTGTTTTATTTATTATATTTTAGTAAGCACTTCACTGCACTTGCAACATAATTAGGTCAAAAAAGTATGAAGATTAGAGGTGTTATTAGAGAGTAAAAAAACAAAAAAAGAAGGAGAGAAAAAGGACAACAGACGTTTGATAGGAAAGAAGGAGCAGACCACACCTGAGCACCTGCCAATCACTCACCTAAGTATTGAGAAAAGGGAAAAGCTGATTTACTCATTTGAGCCTATTCCCATGTACTTATGGGACGCCCAAGCAGTCCGGTGGCCTAATCCCGTGTATTTACTTGATGCGCTTTATTGATCGATATCTCCAGTATTTTTGAATTGCAAGCCAACAGTTGACCCACTTGTATTATTTCGTTTAAAATTTGGTGACGTTATGTGTGATACTTTTTGAGTTGTAACGGACTAAGTCAGTCACCCGTGCATTTCGACAACTGATTTGATTATAAATTGGGGGCAAAAAAAATGGTGTAGCCCCCAGACATTGCAATTTCAAAATATTGAGAAAACAAAAACTATTAGGGCAAATTAGGATGCAGTTTTCTTTTTCTGTAGGAGCATTTCTTTCTTTCTTTTGTTGAACTTTTTAAAATTATGAAAGCTTTCACAGACTTTTTGAGGTCAACGATTTAATATAGATCTACCCCAAAACTGACAGGCTGCAATGGTTGTTGGGTGAAAAATAGCTCAGGCTCAAGTGAGTTAACAGTGGCAATGGAAAGATGGGAAGTAAATAGAGCCTACCCCACTGCCTTTTACCTACATATGTTGTTGATATGAGACTAGCCCCTAGACCCTAGACTGTCCCAGGATCACACAGTTCTTTTACAAATCTATTTTTAAAATGACGAATTCAAACTTGGGCAGAAATCAAAAGTCAGCAGGACTATGCTAACCCTTGTCCAATCTAACCAACCCCAGAGTCTGAGTTTCAATAAAGAGAATCACATCAACACAAAAACAGTCATCTGTGAGGCTTGTTGTCAAAATGAGTTACTTCTCCCAATCCATGAATGGGGATGTCAGCCAAACAATCAACACTGGGGTCAAACTTGTAGATTTTTAATCTATGCTATTTTCTCTAAGTCCAGCATGTCTTGTATTAATACATACAGTCAAACCTGAGTAAGACGAAATCGCAAAGGAGCCCGAAAAAAATTCCGTTTTAGACATTTTTCGTCTTAGGCAGGGGAATTAAGAGAGAGATTGGTGGGGGGAGGGTTAAAGGCCCAGCCGGTGGGATCAAGAATCGCTTGTCCGATCAGCAAGCAGTGGTCAAAACTTCACACCTTTCATGCTATCCTGTCTGATAAAAACGTGCGTCAGTCTTACTTATCCAATTACCACCAGTGCGTGCCTTTCATAGGACCACTGTTTGACCTATTAAAAACAGACACGTTCGAACATCTCCTTTGCTTCCACCCTTAGCCCCACCCACCGGAGTAACAAGCACAGTGAACCAATGCCACCCCTCACTGCCATCATGTAACAACGATCCGAGGAACTTTTCTCCGCTGGCCGTACCAGGGCGGCAGGCTTTGGTCATTCTAATTTCACACCTCTGGCTTCTGGCTATCCAGGAAAGTTTCCGTAGTGGCTTGCTACCCGAGCACTCTCACGGGCAGTCGTGAGATTTCACACCCACACCATCCTGACATTCTTCATCGCTCAGGGCTCACACCATGGGGTAACATCTCACCCCAAATTGCACCCTTACTCTCCTTCCTCGCCGGCGGAAACTAACTTGCGAGATTTGATTCAAATCAGGGCTGAGCGGGAAAAGAATTTTCCTTCTTAGACAGGAGAAACCCTCGGAACGGAGTTGATTTTTCTTTCCGTCTCCCCATTGTAAAGGTGCCCGTTTTATACAGGTAATTAAAGAGGAATATAGCAAGGGGGGGAAAGGGGAGATTCCATAAAGACAGGTTTCCGTTTTCTACAGGTTTCTGTTAAGGCAGTTTCGACTGTACTTATATACTGCACAAACTCTACCCATAAATTTGACACGTTTATTTCCACAGGAGTAAAAGCTGAGACTTGACTCATTATGTCAAAACAGAAAAAGTTATATAGAGCTAGATAAGAGTTTAGTTTTAGTAAGAGTTTTACTGCCCTTGCAACACGATAAGGTCATATAAGTGTCAAAAATTAGAGATGTTACAAGATAGTAACATACATTAAAAAAAAGGAGGAGGAGAGATAAGGATGATAGATGTCTATAGGAAAGAAAGAGCAAACCACCCCCCCCAACCACTCACAAGCATTGTAAGAGTATGACAGACACATAAAAACAACAGTGGGGAATAAAACAAAGTAGGATCTACCAGCAGTGGGCTCCAACCACCCGCACCAACCTGAGAGAATCGCTGACCGATGAAAGGTTGGTGAGAGCCAGCAAAGCCTCAAAATTCTGCAGTCCTGACCGGTCAGCGTTGAGAAGGGACAGAAGTGGGCGTACAACCTCGTACATCTGGGAGCATGGAGATGGGCGGGCATTATATTCAAAAGTAAGCACAGCACATAACAAAGAAATATTAATTTTATGATAACATTTTATTAATCCCTGTAGGGAATTAGTTTTAAAATAGCAAACATACATACACCAATACATAAAATCAACTTTGCACTTTTTAACAAACGTTCATGATTTGGCACAACACCTTTTATGTTCATTTAAGAACATGTCTCCGGTTTGACTTTACTGAAAAAGATTAATTAAAAGCACAAAAGTTGTAAATTTTCAGTCCCCATGGACTCTCAATCTATGGAAATAGCCAAAGTTTGGTGGCCATTTTCTCACTAATGTGACTCACCCTTTGGCCCTGGAAGGCAAAGTGGGGGTCGGAGGTCACAGCAATCTTGGCCAAGGCGTGGGCGGCAAGGACAGAGCCGTTATCTGTGTTGTCCGACATCAGGTTCAGCAGAGACTGCGGATTCAGCATCACAACATTCCACCTCATGACACAGACACCAGAAATAGACCACTTTTCCAGTTTTAGTTGTTTTTTGGGGGGGGTTTTATAGTAGAGGTTTTACGGCGCTCGCGACTGCATAAGGTCATATGAGTGCCAAGGGGTGGATGTCAACAGAGAAGTTTTTACAGGGAATCGGGCCCACTCTGCTCACCTCTCCAGCTTTAACAGCACAAAGTCTGTTTCGACTTTCAAGGCACCCCGGAAATAGCGGGTCACAAGAATGTGACAACCATACAAAAGAAGTAGAGGAAAATGATGATAGGAAGGATTAGTAAAGAAAAAGCAGCAGTTCCCTGTTGTAGTTCAGGCAGTTATGAGCGTGACATTGTTGAATCAGCCCATTTACAATTCTACTGTGCATAAGAACGAATAATGTCCCCCCTTTGGGAATGGCCTAAAGACTCTTCAGTCAGTGGCACCGCCTCGAGGGGGGGGGGGGGGGGGGGGGGTTAGTTTGAGTAAGAGTTTTACCAGTGCTTCCACCAGCTGAAGCTGAAAAGTGAGGAAAAATCTGCTGGAGGTCTGGGGGCGAAGCCCCCCAAAGAAATTGAAATTTAGTGCTTTTAGAGAGTAGAAAATGGCATGTGGGAGACTGTTTGAAGATATTGCCTACAGCCCATAACATTTATTTTTTCACCAACATTTTGATCGTCTTGTTTGACTTAATCACCAGCATATATTTCCATTGCTGGCAATGTTTAAAAGCAAGTTCCCATTTCATTGCTACTATAATTCAATTAATTTGTCATCGCACCATTGATAGCAAGCAAACCTGGGAATAATGAAAATATGTACCTTCAAAATACGGTTGCGCAGCGTTTACCCAAATTTTTTCTCAATTTTCCAGCCTGAATGTCGCCTGTCACAACCTCGGAACACCACTTCGAATTATTCTTGATTTTACCTACGGCTGGATCGGGCCAATCACCCGACTCGATCGCCTGAAACTGAAAGCAAACACATTTATCTTTGAAGCGACCGAGTCGGGTGATCAGCGCGATCAGCCGATCCCATCTGTAGTGGGCACGCCCATATCAGCATATTTCTTTCATCGCAGCCCTTATATCGCGTTCACGTGCCGTAGAATCTTCGCATTGGTAATTTCTCTAGATCTAGATCTAAATTTGCGAAAAAAGTTTCTTTCCGACAGTAATTTTCTGTCTAAGATCACAAGTCAATTTACTTGATCAACGTGCAGATTTTCCAGCCGCGGCAACAACCCGAAGATAGACAGAAGGAATGAGTGAACGACAGAAAGGTTCGTCAGATTTTGATCCATCTGCAGGTAAAAAATGTACTGCCGACCAACACGCAATGAATGCATGGGACTGGGACATAGCGGTATAATGGCCGATTGCAGGAAATGCGCAATTTGGCAGGTTTCTGTAACTTCAACTTGTTGCCGAGAGAATTACCGTAAATATCCGTAACTTATACAAGACGATACGAAGGCGAGTACGAAATTTCGGCAGTCCTGCGCTGTCGCATTTTTTTTAACGGAGGGAGTTGATAATGATGGAGGAATAAGTACGGAACTGGCAGAAAGTACGGATTTCCGTAAAAATACGGAAGAGTGGAAACACTGTTTTACGGCACTTGCAACACAATAAGGTTATATGAGTGCCAAAGAATAGAGGTGTAACAAGACAGTAACAAACACAAAAAAGAAGGAAAAAAAAGATTAGGACGACAGATGTTGGACAGGAAAGAAGGAGCAAATGACACCAGAGCACTCGCTAATCCCTCACAGACACAGAACTACAAGGTTCCACCTCAGAGGAATAATCACACATTCAAACCTGCTGTAACGGCCACCTGTCCAAGACAACCACTCCCACTCTCCCTCCTTCCATTTTTTAATATCATAATGATACTGTTCAAGAGGTCCACCTGTTTAAAACAATCACTTTTCTGTTTCACAATGGGTGGCCGTCTTGGACAATTTCGACTGTACTAGAAATGAATTCAATCTAAACATTCTTACTCAGGTCCTTAACTTGTTGCCTCTTGGTGTTGAAATATTATATTTAATAATAATCATCATCACTATAATAATCACAATCAAGTTAAAATTATTATAGCGCAAATTCCCCCTCAGCAGCAAGCTCTATGCACCTTACAATCTATATATTACGTAGGACTACATAGTCAATAAGGACACCTCTTACTGTCGAAGCAACTGAGTTAATAAATGAAGATGAATCTCTTCGAGCTAAACTTGAACAAATAATGCCCATATGTGAGGGACTGTGGTGAAATCAGGTGAACGTCAAAATAATGAAACCAAAGAAACTGGCATTTTTCTGGCAGTCGGGCAATTTTTTTCTAATTTTCTTGTTTTGGCTAAACCCATTTTATGCCAATTTAAAAACATATTTCTCTGTGGATTTTACTGAAAAACGTTTTTCAGTTTTAAGGGACTCTCAAGCTATAGAAGTTACCAAACTTTCGACCATTTTCTCGTTAATTTTACATCTAAAACCAGGTGACCACCACTTCTACCATCGCAAAAATCTCAACGACTATTCAAGATAGGTGGATATTTCTTTCACAAAAAAAGCAAAGCAAATAAACAGGCTTTAAGATGATATCAGAAACTCCATATGCGCAAAAATGGAGAAGCGCCCGATTCCACCACGTCCTGATACACATGACCTTATACAGTCGCTTTTAAGGACAAGCCGGCTAACCCAGATTTCGGGGGTTTCCAGATATCTTGACCTACATCAAAAGTGGGCATTGCACTACCTATAGGAGACGTTTAGCTTCATTGGCGCGTGCATATTTGTTTGGTTATAGAGAAAACTCTCCTTGTCTTTTAAAGAAAGTGAACAAGGGGCAAAAACTTTACCTTCGCTTTTCTCAAAACATCAATTTTCGGGATAGCCCCCTTGTGCTTAAGAGTGACCATATAGCTGCGAGCACCATAAAAGTTTCACCAACCAGAAAATAGCGTGACTTTCCAGTTAAAATTGTGCATGTCCCTTAGCCTTACCTTGACACCTCCTTGTTGCACAATCAACCCTCGAAGACTCTCCTCTGTCGCAAGAGACATGTAGACTCTAAGAAAGAAGGTGGGGTGGAAAGGGGGAGGGGGATTTAGTGAAACAACAAACTTTGAGAGGTCAGAAAGCTTTGAGAGGTCAGACAAACTGAAAGGAACTGAAAGCTTGTTTTAGAAAGAGTTTAATGGCATTTGCAACACAATTAGGTCATAAAGTGCCAAACACGCGTCACTTTTTGCCCGATTCTGTTACCGTTAGTTAGCGTGACTCAGCAGCCCGCCGGAGCTCCCTGGCTCGGGGTCACGGGGTTAATGAGCCCTGAGGCGACTCTGCCGGTGTCGGTTCGGAAGTTCGTATTTTTTGACTATGTTTTTAACGAAATAACTTCTTCCCCATCCCACACAGCAAACCATTTCGCGGATGTACTAAAACCTCAATGTCTTGAGATTTATTCTGGGTTAGAATGGTTAATTTCTGTGGCTTAGTTTTTGTTCTAGACAAGTGTTTGTAGAGTACCCAATTTGTCCTATTTTAGTTACAAACTTATGAATAAATTATTGTTAATTTTAAAAAGGCATGACAGATCTCTCCAAAATCTGTGTTAAACTGACTACGAATATCATGTCTTTTACCATGAGAAATCTTAAATCTGCGCGAGTAGTAATAGTCAAGTTATAAGAGAAAAAAGATGCACATCTGCATATTTTAACTAAAGACGATCAGCGTTAGCTCTTATTTTACTATTAAACAAGAGAAAGTTACTCTGCGTTTGTTCATGAATCATGCTGTGTCTGTGGCAGCCTGCATACAACTAAAAAGATAATATAAGCGATTAAAAAAACCCACAAAACCGTGTAAATACATGGGTAGAGATAAACTTCTTGTATGGAATAAAAATAATGACAGTTAACACATTCATTCTTAGTTTTTGTGTCAGAAATATGCGCGGACACAATTATGAATGTAAAGAAATCAGTCACATTGTCAGTTATTGCAAATGGTCATAGAAACGAAAAAAAAGCTGGAAAAGTCTGGTGTTGATTCAGTGTCCCTGGAAAGCTAAAAATTATTCTTATAACCAAATTACGAGAAGTCATCCCTATTATTCAGTCAACTTACAAAACCTAGACTTAACGTTTTAAGAAAAGTAAGGAATTTCTAGAGTGTAACAGATACTGTTTGTGTATTACATTGAAGATGTATTCTGGCACTAAAATCGATTTGTACTTTTCATAAAGAAACTTCATGGTAACTTTTCTAAACTTTCGAGAAAATATGCAAAATTCACGATTATATTAGACACATAAAGTTGTATTTGGAGGAATTACTTCATAGCGAATTGTATGCCCGATGGATAAAGTTGCAAAATTACAGCTTTGTATTCTACAATTTAGCATTGCCGACTTCAGCGCGTCTAACGAAATAACCAGACAAGTTACAACGTCCGTTCTTTTTTGAGTCTCAAGAGCAGAAATACATGCTTAGGGTGCACTAAATGAGAATGACCATAAATACACGAATACACCTAAAATCGTACGTTGAAAAGTACCAAAAATTAAGTCGGCCCAGATAGAGCGGCGACAGGGAGCTGACCTTCGTGACCCCGACGTGATAAGGCACCCGGCGGGGAACCCCCCGCGGCAACTAAAATTCCACTGCCGGTGCGCCATGCAAAGACTAGAGGTATTACTAGACAGTAACATACAAAAAAATGAAGGAGGAGGGACAAGGACAAAAGATGTTTGATAGGAAAAAAGGAGCAAACCACAACAGAGTGACAATGATCTGAGATAAAATGGGAAAGTGTGGTATCCATGTAAAGCAATAAGCTTGGCCTGTACATAAATATGGCCGACATTAAACAGGTGTATGGTAAGAGTTTCATTCCAACTTTGGCCCCACACTCCCACAAACTCTGTGGGAGTATATATACACTGACACACACACATGCACGCACCCTCACATACTCACTCAAACACACACACTCACATGCACACACATACACAAACACACATTACACACACAGACATATATACACAATATCTCACTCAAACACACCACACATTACACATGCCCACACACACACACACACACATAAGCACACAAGCACACACACACACACAAGCACACACACACACACACAAACACACACACACACACGCACACACACACACACACGCACACACACACACACACACACACAAGCACACACACACAAACACACACACACAAGCACACACACACTCACCTGCACAACAGCTCTCTGCTGTTCTTGCTGTCTGTGGAGGAGAGGGCGACCAGGGCATTGATAATCCCGGCTTTGGCCAGACGCAGGAGTCTACTGGTCACAAACTCCGCTTTGTCCTGCACAAGGAAAGATAAAGAAACCACCGCTGCCACAAAAAGTTGACATCAACATCGACCGACCTTAATATGTACTACGAGGCAGGAAAAATTAACCTGTGGGGGGAGGGGGTATTGTTTATATTTCAGTTTAGTTTTACTTGAGGTTTTACAGCACTCGCAACTGCATAAGGTCATATAAGTGCCGAAGATTAGAGGTGTTAAAAGAGAGTAACAAATATAAAAAAGGAGTAGAGATAGAGACGATAGATTTTTTATAGGAAAGAAGAAGCAAACCACACCAGAGCACCCGCCAACCACCCACACAAAAAGTTTACATCAACATTGACCGACCTTAATTTGCAATAAGACTTTTTAAGAAGGAGGAAAAATTAACCTGTGGGGGGAGGGGATTGTTTGTGCTTCAGTTTCTCAAACCAACAAAAAATGTCTTAGAAGATACTTATTTTATTACTGTCAGGATTAGATGAAAATACCACAATGAAGAATGACAAGGGTTGGTTTTGAGGTGTATTATCATGGAAACATGTTAACCTGCTAGAAAGGTTTGTTTTCTTCAAAACAGTTTGATTCTTCTTACAACAAAGAGTGCGATCAGTTGCCAATGATTGTCTTTTCGTGTATGTGTTCTTTGTTAGAATACGGGTTAATATATGTATTTGAAAAGGCAGCTGTACAGTACGTTGAATGGGCCAGTATATGCAAAATGTAGTTTCAAATCTTATTTTATTATGAAGCTTTGTTTGTTAACACATCGAAACAATAATGATAATTTAGTGCTGGGAACAAGTAAGACAGACAGACAGAAACAACAGAGGGAAAGTACATAAGTAAGATCTTCCAGTGGCGCCTACTAACCACCCGCCACCAGGGAGTGAGCGCTGTAGAAATGAACTTTATTATTATCATCATTTTATTTTACTATTCAGTATCAGGTCTGGGGCAGTCATTGGTGATCATGGTACCCCAGTCCTTCCTGCTGTCTGTCCTCTTGATCAGCTCGATTTTTCTCTTTGTGTTATCATTATTATTATCAAGAATTTCCATATAGAGGTAACTCATGAGCCAGGTACAAAAACGCGCTAGTACATTAAGCCGAGCACTCAACACAACACAACACAAGACAACACAACGTGGCGTGCTGACCTTCGGGTGCTCCTCTGGGATGTGCTGTTTGGCAAACTTGGCCAGCTCCACAAGCTCAGGCATCACTTCCTGTTTGTCGTAGCTGTTGGTGCAGTTCACCAGCACCGTCACGCAAGCGTACGTCAGGTTACGCTCTTTCTCCTGAAACAAAATCAGATTTTAGTAGGAATTTCTCGGCGATAAATGTCCCCGCAAAAAAGAAATAGATGGCTCAGTGAGGGCTTTGTCAACACCAGGCAAGTCAAAAGAGATAAACAGACAGAGAGAAAGGAAGGGGGGGGGGAGCATGGGGGAGGGGGGGAGTGGGAGAGAGAGAGAGAGAGAGAGAGAGAGAGAGAGAGAGAGAGAGAGAGAGAGAGAGAGAGAGAGAGGGAGAGAGGGGGGGGAGGGAGGAAGAGGGAAGAGAGTGAAGGGATGTATCGTAGAGGAAATATTCCAAGAAGAGGGAAGAGAGAGGGAGTAGTGGGAGTATGGCAGATTAACTCACTTCAAACGGTTCACATAACAGTTGCGTGACCCCCGCCGCAACGCTCGCGACGGTTCCCACGAGCCCTGCGTGACCAACTTTGGAATTTTTTTTCCGCTGTACAAATCACGCACGGATCGCGAGACCCGCCTCGTACCCTTGTTTAGCCAAGCCTGAGCGACTTAGACTTTGTTTCGTATTTCTGGGGCCCGTAGTTTTTAAGTTATTGAAGGTGAAGGACAGTGACCCCAACTGGGGTTGAATTGACCGGAACTCGCGCTTTGTTTTTTTCTATACAGCTGATAGTAATCCGACAGTCACGTTGTAGTAACGGTCGAAGAAGTCGCATGAACAAGAATCACATAATTTCGCCATTTTCGATACTTCTGTACGTTTTACTAGTTCTTGTGTCTCAGAATATGATGTGTCTGATAGTAAGGATCCTGGATATATACCCAAACACTGCCCGAGTCGTAGTTCGACGACTAGATCTAGCACTGGTACTGGTGTTGTTGTTCGCGCAACGAGATCACAACGTCGTGCCGTATCTGTCTCATGTCAAACAGTGTATGGATCTGAATCAACGCCCAGACCAGCTTTTAAATTTTCACTTAACACTCACAGATGCATACAAATCAAAACAGAACACTTTGAACTTTTATTTTTGTTGTTGTTGTGAATTTCATTCTACCTGTTTCATCTCTGGAAATTTTTAGGAAAATCAAATTCATGCCAATTTTTAAAAAATCATACAAATTAAAGTATTAGTCTTAGACAACATTAGTTTTTTGTAACAGATTAAGCTTGAGTGTTTATTTACTGTGTCAAAAAATAATTACAATAGGGTAATTCTGAGAGTTGTGGTGATTTATTGAAATACTCCCAAAAACGCCAGTCTTCAACGCTAGTGACTGATGAAAAGGCCCAGTAATGAGTTAATAATTTCAGGAAGAAAAAATAGAAAGAAGGAAGACGAAATATTTCCAGAGAGGGGTGATATTGCCTTAAATTAAATATTTCTGAAAGAGGAAAAAGAAAGGATGTATTAGAGGGGAAACGTTTTCCAAGCAGAGTGATGAGTTGTTTAGACACTGTAGGGGAAAAACAGTTAATTAATCATAGAGGGAATATTCCAGAAAAAGAGAACACTCGTCATAATTGGAACATTCTAGGAAGAGGAAGCAATTTCCCTATAGGATATATTCTATGTAGAGACATTATGTGTCGTAGAGGAAATAGAGGATCTTTCGTAGAGGGATTTTCATTATTCCAAAAAAGAAAGGGCATGAAGAGAGAAGTATCAGAGAGGAAATGTTTCAGGGGGAGAAAAGATTGAAGTGAGTGGAAATTTGAAGAAAACATTCCATGTAGAACGAGGACACACCTTAAAGGATAAGGGCTGGTATGTACATTGAAACCGAACTTGCTCTAATGACCACCAGTCTAAGAAACCGCCTCCACAAAAGATCACTTCCCTCCTGTTTTAATTTTTAAACATTATAATGACACTGTCCACCTCTCTAAGGTGACCAATTTTCTCCCAAAAAAATGGAAGTCTTTTTGAACAGGTTCAACAGTGTATTCCTTTTCCAATACCAAAATCTATTATTAAAATCACACTAAACAGATCATCCTTTCTCATGATCTTGTTTGTACCTTGGCCAGATCAAAGATAGACTTGACAGCGGGCACATCGTTCACCAGTTCCTCCTTTATCTCCGCCTGCAGCGTCAGATAAGCCAGGCCCTCCGTTGCCCACTTGCGCAGATCCACGTTGTGGCTGGCATTTACCAGGAACCTGTAAAGACACAGAGGGATCATGGGTGGTTGGAAGGTGATTTGGGAGTGGTTTGCTCCATCTACTTCTTATCAGCACAATTATGATTGTTAACAAATAATAAATAAAAATAAAATACATTACACTTTATTGATTCTCATGGGAAAATGTGGTTACAATGGCAAACATACATCCAAAAAGTTGGAGATATACAATATTACACTTTTTATGTAGAACAATTTAACAAACATGCCGATGTTGGTCACTACTGTGTAACACCCTGTTCTTCTCAGCTTGACCTTACTGTGTCTTGCTCAAGGACACACCTCAATGAGCTCCCATCTAAACCCTGAGTCCCCAACACGTTATTTTCGAGTCTGAACTCACTATTCACTCAGCTAGATTTTCAGGTAATAATAGATCTCTATTACACTGACTTGTCTATAAACTACAGCTCTGCAAAAGTATAAATCAGACAGCTGATTCATCTGCAGAACAGTGTTTTGTTCTAGTAAGAGTTTTATAGCACTAGCAACACTATGAGGACATATTAGAGTAGAAATTAGAGGTGTGACAACTGAGATAACAAACACAAAAAAAAGAGGAGAGATCAGGATGATAGACGTTTGATGGGAAAGAAGGAGAAAACCACATCAGAGCACCTGCCAACCAACTGTAAGGAGTGGTGTGAGATATCACTATCTAAGACAGCTGGGATGGAGTGATACCAGACTTATTGACAGAGCTCAGGCACACCATATTCCACACATTGTCATTCAAGGAAGACAAACCAAAAACATACATAACATGGTACAAGTGCACATGCAAATAGAAATTCCCTTTTGCATTTCCAGGTTCTTTTCACATCTCATCACGTCTTGGCACTTAACAGGAAAATCAAAACTCTAATAAAACATAAATTTTCCAAATTTACGCTCAGCATTTCTCTATATTCATTTCACTTACTAATCCCCAATTTGCACATGAAAACACAGCATTTTGTGTTTTAAAAGTCTTATGTAGCAGTTCCAAATACAGGCAAAAGCACACAGGTTCTTATTTGTACTCTGTATCATTCAAATAAATATGATATTTAAAATATTAACAATCCAACACTAATCAACGCAGTGGAACCAGAAGCTCGTCAATTTTTGGGCATATGGAGTTATAGGTGTCATCTTAAAGGTTGTACATTTGCCTTGCTTTTGATGAAAAAAGAAATCTAATTATCTTGAATAGAAGTCGAGATAATTGTGATTGAAGGAGGGATCGCCGGATTTCAGAAATAAAATTAGCTAGAAAATGGCCGCTAAAGTTTGGTGACTTCCATAGCTTAAGAGTCCTTGGAAACTGCAAATTTACATTTTTTGTGCCTTTAATCAATGTTTTTAAATAAAATCCACACATAAAAGTGTTTTTCAATGAACATGCAAGGTGTTGAGCCAAATAACAAAAATTTGGAAAAAAATTCCAAATTGGTTGAAAAATGCAGATTTTTCGGATTCACTATTTTGACGAGCGCCTGATCTCACCATGATGCAACACAATTACTATTATTCTATGGATATGAAAATGAAGATATCTTTTATCTTAACTTTTCCACTAGGCATGAACTCATAAAACAAGAGATGATACATAAGCTGGAACAAAACTGAACAACAAAACGAGGTGATTTCTGCAGAAATTACAATACTTCATTTATTCAAAATATGTCCCGTCTTAAGGCCACCTCAAAGAAAGTTGCAAACACTGACAATCAGACGTAGATGGCGTTGTGCACACTGTTGTAAAAGTCTTTGTCTACAGAGCAGCAAAAGTTAAATGTTACATCAGCAGTACCATATATTCCTGTACAAAAGCAGTACCATACATTCCTGTACAAACTAAGCCCTGAGATGAAAACATGAAAAGGAACTAAATGACACAATAAATATTCATTGGGTGAGCTGAAAAAAAAAGGACACAGAATTGATTATAAAAATACCCTCTCTTCATTTAAATAATACATTGTGAATAAAAGCACAAAAATGAAGTGACCACGATTCAAAGCTTATCTTACTTGCGGCATATCCGAGCCAATTTCTCGGCAGATCCGTCAGCCATGGGCTGCATGCTGGCATCAGTGCCGCCAAAACTGCCGAGCTTGCAGAGACCCTGGAGTGAAAAAAGGCAAGAAAAGTTTGGTGGAATTACTGTCTTAAGATATCAAAATGTTGTGAAGTGGCTTTCACAACTTTATTCATGTAAAAGCGGTGTTTTGTAATAGACTTAAACATCTCTGTTTTAGTGCCCTCTTTAAGCACACAGCAAAACAGCACAGGGGAGTGAACACCCGCAAAGAGTTGGGCCAATGACACGCTGGTACATTCAAAACAGCACAGGGGAGTCAACACCCGCAAAGAGTTGGGCCAATGACACGCTGGTACATTCAAAATAGCACAGGGGAGTGAACACCCGCAAAGAGTTGGACCAATGACACGCTGGTACATTCAAAATAGCACAGGGAAGAAAACAAACCTGTGAGGATCTAATCATTTTCATTATTTCCTTCAGAACATTTTCAGTCGAAAAAAATAAAAAAATGTGTACATGATTTTTTTTTTTTATTACTGATGAGAGAATCACAGCTTTATCTCATCAGAACAATGCCAGACACCCAGACTTGCCAACCCCTCCATGACGAAAACAGTAATTTGTTTTCATTTTGTGCTTTTTTTTTTTGCAAGTGTTTTTCAGCACTCGCAACTGCAAAAGGTCATATGAGCGTGCGGGAGTGACACATTAAACGTTTTTCAGCGGGTAGGAAAACTTGAATTTTGACCAGGTTGCGGTCAAAGCCTACTTTTATCGATTTTGGACAACCAAAGGATCTTTAACATGCGCAACTTGCACATGAAACCTCCAAGATTTTTCGCCCTTGGCCGAGAAGGCTAGGCGTAGATCTTTCCTACCATAATATCAGGGGTGTGGCTGAAAGACAGCAGTAAGAAGGAACGAAGAAGTAGCAGTAGAAAGAGAGAAAGACTACAAAAAGAGCCAGGAGCCCAGAGAAGGGGGCAAAGGAGGTGAGGGGGTGGGGGCAGAAAGTGGAGATGAACGAAAGCAGACGACAGAACATTGCTAGAGCAGTAAAGGAGGTGAAAGGAGACAATTTTGGATAAGAAAATTTTCCGTCGTTCTCTGGATTCAAACCCGGGACCTATTGAATGAGAGGTGAACCCCTTAACCTCAAGAGCCCCCTCTCAGGTTTACCTCAAGACTCCTCCCTAAAAATCGGAGTTTGGTGGGGGGGGGGGGGGGGGTGGGGGGAATTGGTAGGCTCCAGAACTTTAGATTCAGATTACATTATATACAAATCCTGGCAAATAGTGCATAGCAAATACACACAAATAAAATATGTACTTTCACTTCATTTATGAAAAGTCGCTCAAATCATGCAAATAAAAGTGTGTTTTTGCATCACTTATAATAAGTTGCACAAATATTGCAAATAAACATAATTAATCTGTGTATTTTCACTTTATTTACAATAAATTGCGTACAACTGAAAGAAACAGAATTCCAGAAAAAAAAGCCTGATTTTATGCAAACCTGATCGGAGTTCTTCCACAGGCCAAAAAAATAGACATATTTTCAAAAATCGCAAGGCTCCGTACGGTTTTATTGTAGTAAGTTATCATGAGTGAACCCAGGAGAGCCACTCACCACAAGTGCACGGACTCTGATGTGGTCCTCGGCAGACTGGTACAGCTTCTTCAGAATGGGCACCGCGTCCTTGAGGATGCCGCTGCACTTGTCTTTCTTCTGCGCTGAGCTGACAATTGCCTCAACAGCCACCAGCTGAAAGTGAACAATGGACGATCCCATGAATAATTAACTACTTTTTCCTCATAGACAGAAATAAAGAATTTGAATGTTTCTTTTATTCTTTTTTTATAGACATATGCACAGTAATTTTTTTCGTGATAGTCTCAGGACCGGAGAATGATGGATTCCTGAATATCAAGTTACTCACTTATCTTTAACATATGTGAGGCGTCGTGGTGAAATCAGGCACTCATCAAAATACAGAAATCGAAGAAATTGACTTAGTCCATTACAGCTCTAAAAGTACTGCACATAATTTCCGTAAATACGCGAAAATCGGCTCAAGTGTTTTAATAGCTTTAGATCTTTTCAATGCCGCTATAGTGCAAAACAAGCAAGTTTTCTTCAATTGCACCATAGCCCGGTCAAGTAGCTGAGAAAGGTTGGTGCTGTAGGAAGAAAATAACAGCAAATAAACCACTTTGAACCCAAACTCACCTGATACTGTGGGTTGTCGCTGTCTGCCAGAGAGAACATGAGAGGCACCACACCCTCTAAGGAGAGAACCATGCTGCCAACCTCATACGGGCCCTGTCAACAGCCAGCAGGAAATATGTTTTATTTTGTTTTAGTAAGTGTTTTTCAGCACTTGCAACACAATAAAGTCATATAAGTGCCGAAGATTAGAAGTGTTACCCACACAAGAAATGTAACAGAGTTTGCATATTTGCCTGTGAAGGTGCATGTCCACCTATTAGATATATGCAGGCTTGCCAACTTTTTCAAAAACCAGTCAGGGACACCCAATATCATGACATCTGATTTCATAAGTACAAACATAATTCATACCTGCCAACATTGCCTGGGCTAAAATCTGTAGTTGGACGCAAATTTTTGTCAAAAAATCTGTAGTTGACCTAAAAAATCTGTAGTAGGCTATATTACCTCTTGTCGCATGCTTAATTTGGGACCCTTATCAATATTTTATTTTGACCCACATCAAATATGCATGATTGTGTTTGCGACTTCAAACAAATGTAGAAAATGACAAAAAGAATAAAAACCAAAAAAAAAAAAGAAGACAAATATGAAAACTACCAGAGGCATTTACCCTATTAGTAGATTAGTAGTTTGTGCAGTTCCTGTCCTATTCATACCTGCACGCACACACACAAATGAAACCAATCCCCCCCCCCCCCCCCCCAAACAAAAAAAAACAGAAGCAAAGAAGAAAAGATGAAGAAAAGGTGGGCCTTGGATGACTTAGGCCTAGCCTTGGCCTTTTGTCTTTGCAGTTTACAAGGAAAGAGTATGACGGATCCCGAGTCCACACAAGGCCTGCACCAACACGCGTTTTGCAGAGAGTTTTCTAGATCTAGATCTAGTGGTAATAAAAAATTTAGAATACTAAGATTTGCTTCCAAGTTCAGTTTTTGTCCCCTGGTGTTGCCTTCAACCCCCCCCCCTCCCCCGAAAAAAAATAATCCTCCCCCCATTCCGGAGTCCTATACTACGCAGCGCTCAGACTTTGAATGAACTTTGGTGACCCCTTCAAGTGCCGGTGCTCACAATGTGATGGAACGCGCAAGTTCATTGACCGGTCACAATGGCGAACCCGACAAGACGCTTGTATAACTATAACTTTCTTTTCTTTTCTTTTTTTTTTTCACAAGTGACGGCACAGGACAAATATTGATTTATTTTCAAGGCGACACAGCGTTTGCCATGCACAGCCTGCATGTTGTTACAATTAATGTTGCGTTATCAAACTACTACCAGCAAATTTGTGGGTGGTAACGAAAGTGAAAGTATATCTTGATTATCCCGATCAAACGTCGGTATCACGCCCGCTTGCCACCATAGCCGCCTGTCTGCGTGAAGAAACATACTCTCGAGGGAGCCGAATGAATCACAATCGCGACCGGCAAAAATGAACTTACGGCGTTATCGGATTTGGTTTTCAAATATTCGATAACTTTCTCAAATTCCCGGGTAATTCCCAGGGCCTGGCAGTCACCCTGCTGAATCCCGAAGTCGGCTTCATCTCAAAATCGGTGGATCGGTAGTTTGACCCAAAAGTCGGTGATCTACCGATTTTTTCTGTAGGGTTGGCAGGTATGATAATTACATCAAATGAGACTGGTTTTGGTGTAGGGTAGTAAATCTCACAAATTCTCGTTGCCAAATCCAGGACTGTAGCCCTATCAAGAAACTGCCTGACAGCAGGCAAGTCTGCGTAAGGAAAATGCTCCAAGGGTGGATTCCACAATACTTGGTTTGGTGGCCTACTTTCTGGTAGATCAGTCCGACAGGTGCAAGAGAGCTGAACAGAAGGCCTAGATAGTACAGAGAAGATGCGATCCTTCCCCTCCACCCCCCCCCCCCCCCACACACACACCCACCTTGCATACAGGTATGGCACTCCCGATTGGTGGGATAGCCAGCTATTCATATCACTTTGGGAATCAAAGATGACAGAGTTGAAATTGCTTCATGCATTAAGATAACATTATATTCATTTCTACAAAAAGAAATTTACTGCAGCATGGCAAATACATACAAGCACACATCAACACACATGCACACTCACACACACACACACACACACAAATAGTCACCGGATTAAAAAACAAAATTATGTTCTTCTCGCACACAAGATAATGACTGAATATGCTCGTACTAATGACGATATGAATGAATTTTTATACAAGTTGGTTGAAGCAATTGTTTAGTTTAGTTTTAGTACAAATTTAACAGCACTTGCAGCACAATAAGGTCATAAAGGTGCCAAAAATTAGCAGTGTTAGAAGAAAGTAAACACAAAAAATGAGGGGAGATAAGGACGATAGATGTTTCACAGGACAGAAGGAGCTGCAAACCACACAAGACCACCTGTCCAAGGCAACTCTTAATCCAAACACTAAAGGTTCAAGCATGTAGAAACATTTGCTTTACCTGCAGCAGAGAAGATATGGCGGCCACAGCCTCAATCTTAGATTCAAAAATGTTGTCTGAGAACAAATCTCTGGAGAGAGGTAGAAGATTACGCATAGATTAATCTAAATGTACCATTTTATTAACTTAAATGTACCATATCATCACTATCACAAGCAATCCACTTTAGACCAAATTTTGAAAATTTTTAACTTCAACACACTCCCAAAGTTTTCATAAAGATGCACTTTTCAGCATCCCTAAAAATTCAGATAAATGCTTAGGTCAAGGCTTACTATTTTCTTGCTTTTCAGGATTCCTTATAAGGAATGGAACAACACGATAAAAACTAGGTTTTTTGTCTCTGGTGTAAAAAGTACCCAAAACAAACTTCAGCTGATTGCTTGTGACACCAACGATACAATCATTAAAAAAAATATATATATATAGTTCTTTTGAGGGGGGAGGAGGAAAGGTGGAGTTGCTCACTAGCTAAGAAGTAAAGGAGCAGAGGTCCGTATGTGTAAATGGAGTATAGGTGAGGGGGGCATGTGAACTTTATGAGCATGAGTGAGTGTGTGAGAGTGTGGGTGAGTGTGTGAGAATGTGGGTGAGTGCTTGAGTGTGTGTGTGTGTGTGTGTGTGTGTGTGTGTGTGTGTGTGTGTGTGTGTGTGTGTGTTAGTGTAGGTGAGTGATTATGAATGTGCCAGTACCTGGGCAGAGAGTGTGTGAACCTGGCGGAGAGAGCTAATTTTGCCTGACTGTGAGTACAGGAGTGGAGAATCTACAGACAGTGGCCAGCACCGAAAGAGACCAGACGAAAATCTGAAAAGTCTGCATGGAAAAGTCGATGCACAAATGCGCATGACAACCATTTCCCTTTAAACTTTAAATGAAAAGAGAAACAACTTTGTGAAAGTAGACTATGAATACATTGCTGAGCTGACCGACCTGAAATGCTCCTGACATTTGTCCTTGAACTTCTCTCGCAGCTGGTCGCTGATGAGGTCGTCGAAGATCTTGGAGAGGGCCACCGAGGCGTGCATGCTGGACATGGGTGTGGTTGGCAGGGTCTTGAACTCCTTCTGGGTGCCAGCCACTGTCAGTAGGTTCTCCACACCTGTACAGAGTCAAGCAAAATTAACCCCCTTTGGCCCATGATAGAAAAAAAAAAATTCTTAAATACAGCCTGGTTTCTATGGCCCATGACAGAAAAAAATGAAATTCTTAAATCTCAAATGCAATAAAAGGGACAGAAAATTTGTTCTGTTCAGTTGGGTTTTCGGTTTAAAGAGGTAACTTAAATAGAAGAAAAGGAAAAAATTGGGGATTATCATTGTGAACTCTATGAGCCCCAATAATAAAAATCACAGAAAACATCATAATGATATATCTTTGCCACTAGAGTACCGGAGTACTGTTGGAATAAGCCTCTATGGTCCACGAATAAGTATAACTGAAATGAAAATTGTCTTTTCGTGTCAATAGTGCTATGCTCTAAGCGTTTTCCAGGAACAAATGGATCAACTCTTTTTGTTCTACAACCATTACCAAGGTCAATCTGTAAGTTCTAAATAAAAATCAGGAGACAGCGCTAGTATAAAAGCACAGCTGGCTAACTTTCTGGTCTACTCATCATCATCCAAATCAGTAGGGTCTTTTTGCGTGTTAAAATGTTTTGAAGAAATTTATTGTATGATAAGAACATAACACCATCCATACAAATGATTTTTTATAAGATCTACAGAGAACTACATTGCTGTGGATTCTTTAACTCTTTCTGAAACAAGTGCAGAATGAATAAAACTTTTTCTAATAATTATAACTTTTTCTACACACAATAATTTCATCATTTATATACAATATATAGGCTGGTGGCACAGTGTGAAGTGAATGGCATAGAAAAAGTTAATACCATCCATAGATAGCTGGAGCATTAAAAAGAAATTTACCCTCCATGGCCCAAAGCCCAAATTTAATTCAAATGAAAATTGTATCTTAACACACAGATTTTTTTTTATAAGGGCATTTGGTACAATGCGAAGGGTCCAAAATCATCACACCACAGGTGCCAGGTTGTCAGGCTTAAGATGAACAGAAATTTCCATACACATGAACTCTTATGAGAAAATCTATTAAGTTTTCGAAAGCGTTATATTGGCACTCGCAACACAATTAAGTCGTATAAGTGCAGAAGATAAGAGGTGTTACAAGAGAGTAACAAACACAAAAAAAAAAGGAGGAAAGATAAGAATGATAGTTATTTGACAGGAAAGAAGGAGCAAGACAGTGACAAACACAAAAAAGAAGGGTGAAAGAAAAGCATGATAGACGTTTGATAGGAAAGAAGGAGCAAACTACACCAGAGCACCTGCCAACCACCCGCAGCAAGTCAAACATTCTGGGCTCACCCTCTGTATCCAGGAAATGTTTGGTCCAGTCCGCCCCTGTGCGCGATACCACATTTTTCGTGATGAGCTCCATGGCAGAGTCACGGCCATGGGCAGTCACTTTGGCACTGGGCAGCATCTTTACCAGTCCCTGGAACACTTCTTTGAGGAAAGCCTGGGCCTCCGCACCTGTAAGGCACAATATTCTTAATGCTACAAGATCAAAAACTCTCTTTCCCCTAAATTGTAACTCAAGAGGGAGGCCTGAGCTGCTTCCCCTGTAAGGTACAACATTTTTTATGCAACCTGATCAAAAGTTACTCTTTCCCCAAAATTGTAACTGAGATGTTTTATGCCCCCCATCAAGACAAGGCCAGAGTGGATACAGCATCCCAGCAGAAGACAGAGACTCAAAAATTTCTTCTCACATCTGTGTGCAACAGCAAAGCATCTAACCATTCACCACATATGCCCGTTATCTTTTCCCAACAGTCTGAAGTATGACAAGTTTGGCAGAAGGGAACAACAGTGTAAGTAAAAATTGAATGCTATTTGTTACCAAAAACTTATGAATCGATAAGGACCATAAAATACAATGTTTTAGTAGAGGATTTCCGGCACTCGCAACAGCGTAAGTCATAATATTAGCGCCAAGGGGTGGATGTCAACAGAGAAGTCCCTACAGGGAATCAGGCTTACTCTGTTCACCTCTCTAGCTTCAAAAGCACAAAAGTCTGTTTCGACTATCAAGAACCCTGAGAGTGTCACAAGAGTGTGACAAAGATACAAAAGAAGTAGAGGATAAATACCGATAGTAAGAATTTGGAAAGAAAAAGCAGCAGTCCCCTGTTGCAGTTCATGCACAGTTATGAGCATGACACTGATGAATCAGCAGCCCATTTACAATTACAATTCTACTGTGGATAAGAACATGGTTAATGTAGCAATGCCAACGAAAATTTTAATTTTCACTTTACCCCTTTTTTTTTTGGTACCTAAGAAAGAATTTTCAGTTCTAAGAATTATGCTTCTTGAATTTTAAGAATCAGTTCATAAATTTAAAAAATTATGGGGTTGTAAAGGTCGGCAAAATATGGATGACCCACATATAGGAAAATACTCCTAAAAAGTGGACCACGCAGTAGCAGATTCTGTAAGAAAATCGACGATATCTCGGTAACTAATCGGAGTGTTCGAGAGAAACTTGGCTACCCGATGTGTTTTTGAGTGTAGAAATGATTTCTGCAGTCAGATTTACTACCAATTTCGTAGTTATTTTGTTAAAATTAAAATTTTGGTGTACATATTACGATTTTGCGAAAAAGGGATGTCGGGATGAGTCCATTTTATTTATAGCATCGTATCACAACATGGGATCATTAAGAATATATTCGGCAGCGTGACTAAATAATTGCAAAGCTTTTTATGATGACTTTAGACCATGCCAACCGTAAAGGATAAGTTAATTCAATCTAGCATGCCGTACAATTAAAAATTCTTTTTCGCCGTTGGGACGTGAACACCCCGAGACGAGATAACCTCGCCTCGGAATACCCCCATTGCGATGTTACAGGGGAATAGAGAGAAAAACAACCGGATGCGCGAGCCCGCCATTGCCCTATTTCAAGTGACCAATGAACAGGCCCGGAATAGTCATGGCGGGATTTGTATGTCACATACATTTGCCACGAGAGTGAGGGGAAAATGGCCGGTCTCTGTGCGAAGCCGCTTTGGATAGGGGGGTAGTAGTGCATTTATGATCGGGTTTAAACAACTACTTGACACAGAACGTTCAAATTTGAGCACACTATAGAGGATAGATAGATCTATTACCATCTCGGCGTTGAAATTCAAACTCCTTATACTTTTCGGTGTACACGATACGAAAGTGTTCCCGACACCAAAAGTATAGGTTAATTTATGTGTACGAACTTCAACGTCCACATATCATTAGTTTGCCCTATTTTCTGATTGGTTGCCGAGTTTCATTCGGATTGATTCGGAAATAGAGCAGACCGAGGTTGACAAAGTTAGTCACCTACGCTTCGGCCGGGTCCGCAAAATCGCCCGTAAACGGGGACCAAATTTTCGCCGCGCGGGAAAGCCCGATTGGCATTGCTAGTTAATGTCCCTCCTTTGGGAATGGCTTAAAGACACTTCAGTCAGTAGCATTGCCCTGAGGGGTGAAAAAATATGAGTATTTAAAATGACCTTGGTGATGTGGAAGGGGAGCCAAATACCCAAATGTACTCAAGAGTAGGATGACAAAAGATGCAAAGATGGGAAGGGGAGGATGGAAGAAAAACATCAAAAAGAAAAAAAATGAAAAGAAAAAGCAGATTAGGAAAAAGACGGAGGAAGAAAAAAAATTGAATGAGAAGAATGAGAAAGTGTAGGAAGGAGAGGAGGGAAAAAAATGAAGAAAATCCAGATATACATACCTAACTGCAACTGTGGGTAGGGCTTGCGTACGCCCTTTTTCTTCTCCTCCTCATGTTTCTGCACGCTAGCAATATACTGGTCCAGCTCCGTGTAGTAGCTTATCAGGTTCTGCACCAGCAGCGCTACAGACGAAGACATCTCTTCCGTTTCCGCCGACATCAGACGCAAGATGGTAGGCAGATCCACTTCTTTCAAGACAGCGGCACACTGTTTGTCCATATTTATGTACAGAATTAGATCAAACAAGACACTATATATTTGTCAAAGGTGGCAGGGGTTGTAACCTACTGTTCAAACGAAGCATGAACAACACAAGCCAAATTTTCGTGTTGTAACCTTCCAGGCTGAAAGGTTATCTGCGAAGCAGGATCTCTGCTTCAATGTCCATCACTGACTGGACTAAGCAAAATAAGTGACAAGTGAAGAAAAATAAAATTACATTAAAACGAAAGTACAAGACACCCCCCTCCCCTTTTCAGAAGAAATCCGAATTACGGTTATCTGCATTACAGCACTGCATGATGCTAACCATCCATCCCAAACTGCTGGGAGACTGTAAGACACCAAAACGAAATAACAGACAGGGGAAAGGAAAGCATAAAGACTTACCAGACCTGCAGAGGAGAAAAGAAAGAAGAGGTTCGCCTTATTCAGGTGACATCGAATCATATCATATCTCTTGTAGAAAAAGTGAATGAATAAATAAAAATAAATGAGAGAAAAAGAAACTAAAGGAAGATCTGAAAAGTGAAGTGAGGGGGGGAAAAAATAAAAGAATGGAATGAATATCAAGAAAAGAGAAGTGAAGATGAAGCTGTTCAAATTCCCCTACACCCATCACAAGGAGATATTTACGAACCCGCAAGGAGCAATTTACAAACCCACTTTCCGTGATTTTTCTTCTTTACTTTGTTTTATAACTTACCCTCTCTTTGCTGTCCTTTGACAGAGTAGCAAGCACACGCACCGCTGCTTGGACTATCTCTGGCTGCCTCTCTGACAGGACAGCTTTCAGCTTCGACAAACCGCCCTCACGTATGATCATGTTGGCTCCCACTTCCTCTCGACCCAGAACCACCAAATTGTTCATGCCCTAGAAGAAATTACCACTTACATAAGATTAGAAAGAACACACTGATACAGAATGCTTTGGTTCCTCTAAAAAACCTACGTTCATTATTTTTTAAATTGTTTTTTCTTAAACTTTATTTTTAACTTGAAAAATGCATACCTCACAAAAATATCAGCCAACAATGACTTTCAGGTCATTTGTGTCAAAATCGGAAAAACGAAAAGATATTTTTCATTCCGGTGCTATGACTTGATCAAATGATTTGTTACAAAAATACTGACAAAACATTGTGCTGAAATAAATAAAAGTAATATTAGAAAAAGACATTTTTCTACTCGTAGGCAATTTCTATTGAAATAACTTTTAGCTCAACACCCTTTATGTCCATTTAAAAGTACATTTCTGTGTGGAATATGCTGCCCTAGTAACCCAATCGGGAACATTCAATGTTATAACACCAGATTATTCAATGTTATAACACCAGATTATTCAATGTTATAACACCAGATTATTCAATGTTATAACACCAGATTATTCAATGTTATAACACCAGATTACGCAGGGCTGGTGTTGGTGTAGAGCAAGAAAATGTCCTCTCAAATTCCCAATTGCCAAATTTGGGAAATTTGGGACAGAAGACAAGGCTGCATACAGTCTATCTAAAAAAAAAGCTTCAACACTATCAGTGTCTTTCAGAATGAACAAAGTGAAATCCAGTCTTAACAGGGCTCTGGGCAAACGTGTAAAAAGCCACAGCACAAAACAAATCAACTTTGGCCCATCTTTTGGTCTCATTGGTATAAAAGTATGGAGGGAAAGGGATGTTGCCACATGGCTTTTCCACAAAAGATTTTTTTTTTTATTTCCCAGTAATTCCCAAAACTTTCTTTGATCCTGTATTTGACAAAAATGGCAAACCTGAAGTCTCTTCTCTTTGTCACCAGATGCATCAAAGGTGATGTTGAACATCTGTGAAACTTTGTGTGTTGTGCTGTTCTGCTTCTTGATCTGCAATCAAAAGTCAAGGAAAACTTTCTCAACAACACACTTTAAAAAGGTTAAATAGAAAGTAGTTTGTGACCAAATGTACCATTTCAACACTTTCAGACATTCCCCCCCAAAAAAGAACAATTTTTACTCTACAAAGAGAAAAAACATGCTCATTAACGAAAACACAAATCTATTTATAAGCCACTCAGATGTTCTAAGCATTTTAACCATTTAGCTCCTGGATATTTGTCCTGGTGCATACCCCAACAGCATGGAATGACAACAAAGGCTAGCCCAGGGTAGAGAAAGGTGGAAAGTGTTTGTGGCCTATACCCTGGTGCAGGGTGAGAAAGGCAATGAGGATGGTGATAATAATGATGTTTGGAAATCCTGGAAAAGGAAGAAATCACCTTAAAATATCATACATAATGTTTTTTAAAAATTCACTAAGCATAGTTTCTTTACAAAATGATCGGGGTAAAACGCAACTTTATTCGAAAAAAATACTGATACAGCAAAAACCGGAAGACAGACAGAAAGAATTAATAAATGAAAGGAATGGGGAGAATTACCTATCACTTAGTTGTAGATTTTTGCCGATTTGCATGTTAAAACCTATTGGTGACCGAACCGCACAGAGAAACAATTATTGTTGAGGGTGCAAAATGCGCAATATGGCAGTTTCTAATACAACTTATTGCAGAGAGTTACCATTTAATATCCGACAAGTTACAGAGGCACGTACTGATCCTTTGCTACGGAATGCCGATAAGTTAATACTGTCTTTCTCTTTTTCTTTAGTGCATGGAGTTGATACGTTGATGCAGCAAGTACAAAACTTTCGGAACGTACAGATTTCCAACAAAAAAAACCCAAGGAAGATTGGAAGCACTGCAGAACGAGCTACTTGGCGCCAATCACAAATCCAGTTTACCCCCGGGGCGGTGCCACTGACTGTAGGGTTTTAAGGCCGTTCCCAAAGGGGGGGACATTTTTCGTTCATGCACAGAACAATTAAAAATGGGCTGATCCATCAATGTCACGCTCATAACTGTGCCTGATCTACAACAGGGAACTGCCGCTTTTTCTTTCCTAATCCTTACTATTGTCATTTTCCTCTACTTCTTTTGCATGTTTGTCACACTCTTGTGACCTGCTATTTCCGGGGTGCCTTGATTGTCGAAGCAGACTTTGTGCTGTTGAAGCTAGAGAGGTGAGCAGAGTAAGTCTGATTCCCTGTAAAGACTTCTCTGTTGACATCCACCTCTTGGCGCTCATATCATCTTAGGGCGATAACATAAAGAACGCCGAGACTTAAGCGGCTGAAGATCGACGCGGACAGGCGCCAGTAGGTGTCTGCTTGACTCAACATAGAGGACGCCTAAAGCCTAGATATATAGATATAAGAAAAAAAATTACACAACACAGCTGGTATTTATGAAGCATTTATTTGGGGATAAAAAAATCGAAATTCCTAAAATATTGCTTAAAATGTAATTCTGCTCGATGACCACCCTAATTTGACGACGCTGATTTCAAAAATATAATTAGTTTTTGACTACCGTGAAGCACCAGCCCTGAAATGGCCATTTAAAATTGTCCCCTGTCCAGTAGGGTGACGTCACGCAAATCGCGCAACCCGAGTTGGCGACGACGAGACGGCATTGAGAGTTCGCGACCTCAGTGCTTTCATGTTGCATCTCCGTTTTTAATAACAGTGAAATAGTGAAAGCAGTTCACAACAAAGAGTGAGCTTAAGAAGAAGTTACATTTTCACTGTTAAAAAATGGAGATACGACAAGAAAGCACTGTGGTCGTGAGTTGACAGCGAGACGCCCTTCCCACTTTTTCGGCGTAAGAAGAATGTAGTTTGGATTCCGATAAGCCGACAACGCCGATCTGAGTTTAAAGCCGCCTGCAGTCAGTCAGCTCTATGTGGGGCAAGTTGGAAATCATAAGGGAATTTTTATACCTATCGGCGCTTACTGAGTCGGTCTCCGAAATCGGCGTTCTCTATGTTTTCGCCCTTATGCAGGTGCGAGCCCCGTAAAACCCTCTACTAAACTAAACTAAAAACAAATCTAGAGTCAGCGGCATCTTCATGGCACGAGTTCAAATCCCAATGGGGAAGTCTAAAAATGAAGAGTGTCTAAAAAATGGAAGAAATACAGAGGGAAAGGGGTTAGTATTTTAATTACCCTGTCTTGTACGACTGTATTGAGTCTGCTAAACACAGGGCGCACCGCCTTGTTTTGTGGGTCCACTTTTATCAACAGGGCTGCATCTTTGAAAGCTTCTTCCACTTTTCCCACATTTTCATAAGCTTGGCATCTTCGGAACAGAGCTTTAGGATCATTTGGTGCTAGCTCAAGGGCTGAAAGATAAATAAAACAAAACAACATGCATATATATATATATATATATATATATATATATATATATATATATATATATATATATATATCATATACAGTCAAACCTGTGTAAGACGGCCACCTATTGTCAAGGAGAAAAGTGGCCCTATAAGACAGGTGGCAGTCTTAGGCAGGACTGATCAAGATGAAGAAAACAAACAATTCCCATCTGAAGTCTCAATCGAAAGTAGCCGCATTGTTCTTGTTTTTGTTGTTGTTGGTTTGTATTTTCTTTGTTATTTTTATTGTTATTTTCTTGCTGATTTTCCCCAAGAATGACAATAAAACGAAATGTATGAGATGAGGAAGACCGAGTGCCATGTTAAAACAAACACATGGGTCGCCACCACTCAGAGAACGAGCGACGCTTCTGTAACAAGTTCATGTTGACGTCCTTTGTTACTTACTGGGTAAACAGTGACCACTCATCTCACGTACGATTTGAGTATGAAGTTCTGGGCGGGGCTTATGGGTTATGAGGGATCACATGCTTACTTCACCAGCAGCTGAAAATTGGTACCTATTGGTCAACAGTGGGAGGGGCCTACAAACATGATAGGTTGGAGGGACTACCTAACAACAACGACATGTGTGATTGAATTATGATGGCTCCCCCACAACACCAGGGGCCAGCGCACAGTTTATGATAAAACGTAATGGAGTCAATAAGTTGGCCGTCTAAGACAGGTGTTATTGCTTAGTGTGATATGGGTTGTGTGTTAAAATATGGTGGCTGCGGTCGCGTTGGACAGGTGCCCGTTTTACACAGTTAAATTATATAGAAAAAACGCAAGGGGGGAAATGGAAAGTGGCCGTTTGTACAGGTGGCCGTTAGTACAGGTGGCCGTCTTATAGAGGTGGCTGTCAGGGCAGGTTTGACTGTATATCAATCCCCTTCCTATATCTACAGCCAGAAAGAGAGGAACAGGTCAGAGGTGAAATCTCCTAAAGTATATTAAACAGACAAAATATTTAATTAATTTCCCAATCTTAACTGTTTTGTTGTTTTTATCTTAAAAAGAAAAATCCAATAAAAGAGCATGTAATATTGATCTGGAGACCATGACCATTAAAATATATGAGAGCAAAACTGAGAAAATGGCAAGGAACAAGCGTACTTAAAGGGCCTACTTACGGGACAACATTTTTAACTAAAGAAAAACTGAACAAACTGAAACAACTTTTGTCACAGGCACTAAGCATGAGAAAAAAGATTTATGTTCAACTGCTGACACACTCGATTACGATTACGTAAGCCACTGCCATGGAAACAGCGGCCATCTTGAAAATTGGATAGAATTTTTTTTTCTCCACCATTTCTGCAGTTTTAAACTTTTTAAAATTCTGTAACTTGAAAAAAGTCACAAATAAATAGGTGCTTGCAGCTAGCTATTTTGATTTCTCACACTATACTTAGAAAGTATCCAAAATTGTTCTCACAGTTGGGGATATGGAATTTGATCTTTAAAAAATATTTTTGGCATTAAAAAAAAAATGGTAAAAATAATTCTGAAGCAAAACGTAAAAAACTAACCAAACCCACTACAAGTACAAACCATTTTTCTAACTACATGCCAAGTTTCAAGTCTCTGTGACGGAAAATTTAAAAAGTGGAGACAAAAAAACCCCGGCATATATGCAAGCAAAGAGTGGTGAAAAAGTGTGTTTTGAGAAAGCTAGGCGAAACATCGAACATGTTAGTACACAACACAAAGCCAAAAAAAATTGAATACTGTTAATATTAAGCACTCAGCGACTAGTGTCAATATAATCTAGACTGAATGAGGGATCGGAAAATACCAAAAGTAAAAAGTGCTCAGAGTGAGTGAAAATCAGTCCCCCGAGGCCCACGACCTGACCAGCACGCCCCCCTTAACTGAAAAAGCATAATCATCAATAGTGTCAGGTCCTGGCTTTTCAGCAGACAAGAAAAAGATTAATATCTTGTTCTGTAAGAACTTTGGAATACACCATTTAAAAGATTTGGACACAAATTATACCCTAATCCAGAATACTCTTGCCAAATAACTAAATATTACAAGGAAGGAGGATAAAAATTTGAAAACCAATAAATACACAGAAGAGAAGAAACAAAATCACAATGCTGTTACCATAATTAAAAGTAAAAGTGAGTACTTACATGATGAGGCATCATCAATAGCTTCCTGGTTTTTGCCTAGCTTTAGAAAGCATGCAGCCTTATTTTTATACACCACAGCCTTCTCAAGATCTTTCATGTTTCCAGTGTCCAGGGCTTCTTTGTAGCAAGAAAGAGCATCCTCATATCGACTGGCCTTGAAGTGTTCGTTCCCTTGTTCTCGCAAACTACTTGGTTCTGTCATGATGACGGTCCTATAAATAAATAGTATTTTAACACAATTATGAAAATTGTTTTAAAATCCCTGTCGGGAATACTGAAAAACAGTTGTGGCACCAAATGAATAGGGGGAAACAAAGGCAGAACAACATGCTTGTGGAATGACGAAACCAGAGAAGCAATTAAAATAAAAAAGAAGATAATATTCAAGAAATGGCAAATGTCAAAGACCGAATAGGACTATATAGAATACAGAAAAGCGAGACGAGCGACCAGAAGAATCATCAAAACTGCTAAAGAAAATGCATGGAAAATATATGGGGAGAAACTAACCAAAATCTGAAAGGAAAACCCTAGAGAGTTTTATAAAAGTGTGAACAGCATGCAGGTAAGGAAAGACCTATACAACCCGACATGAATTATAAACGATAAAGAGGGTAATTTTAATGCCATTCTCAGCAAGCATGCCATCAAGAAGAGATGGGAAAATTACTTCCAAGAACTAATCAACCCAGACGCTTGCCACAGACAACAAAAAGAGTTCCAACCATCATATGGAGAACAAACAGAACCACCCATACTTCTCCGTGAAATCGAAAAGGCACTCAAAACCTGTCCCAAGAACAAAGCCCCACGACCAGATGACATCACAGTGGAAACCATAAGAGCTTCAGGAAACACCGGTGGACTGTGGCTGAGGTGAATTTTCAATAGAGCCTGGGAGCAAAGGAAATGCCCAGATGACTGACATGAAGCCATAGTGGTACCATTATTGAAAAAGAAAGGCAACAAACGCGACTGCATAACACACAGAGGTATCTCTCTATTAAATCACTCAGGGAAAATATACGCAAAGAACAGCGGACCTATTGTAGAGAGAAATCTGATCAAAGCTCAGTTTGGATTTCCAGAAGAAAAGAGGATGCACGGATGCTGTATTCGCATTAAGACAGATATGCAAGAAAACAATCAAACACAACAAAGAATTCAACATTGTCTTTACAGACCAGGAGAAGACTTTTGACAGACTACACCATGCAAAACTCTGGAAGCCACTCCAAAAGTATGGTGTCAGAAGACAAATGTTATATAATGTCCGACCTCTATACACCAGCAGCAGAAGCTCAGTGACAACGAAGTAAGGCAATATAGACTAGTTCAGAGTAAGATCTAGAGTACGACAGGGATGCGTTCTATCTCACCTCCTGTGTTTATAATACAGTAGTCTCCGTCTAAGATCCCACCGCTTACGATCCCGGTTCGCTTAAGATCCCGCTGTTTTAAGAAAACAGAATTTTTACTATACAAAAGTCACCCCTAAGATCCCGCTCTGATTCACTCTGAAGGTCTAGATTCGGCTAAGATCCCGCATTTCAGATCATCATTTCCGGAACAAAAACCCGGGCGGGACAGCCGATCAACCAAGAGTGAAAAGTTGAAATCAATAAACTGTCCGTCGCGTTAAAGATCAGCCACTGTCGTGAATGTGATCACATAATACATGTTGTAAAACTCGATAAGCGAAACAATGTTTGCCCCAGAGGGGATCACACCGGGGTGTGAACTGACCGACACGTTTGTTTTCCCTAAACATAGTACTCACACTTGAGCTCTCCCCCTAAACTTACATCACTCGCTGGGCGGGTAGGGCCTACACGTTCGCTCCAGGCGGGATCACATCGAACTGTGAACTCTTCCCTGACAATTGCAGAAGTTGTCTCTGCTCCCGAATTTGCGAGACAGACTGAATTTTAATTGGTGTGTTCACAACGTAATTGTGGGTAACGACAAAGGCAGTTGGGGGTGATCGTCAGAGATGGAAAGCTATACATTTTCGACAGGTAAGGGGGAGGGGCAACTGGATAAGCGTATAATTTGAGACTCATGATAGGATAATAAGTGAAAATGGCACGTCTCATCCCACTATGCACTGTGATAGGTCATCAAGGTTAACCACTCTTTGCTCGCCTTACGTCATAAACCTACCAAGCGGTCACGTCGGTTCATTTTAGAGTGGAGGGATACCATTTTATCGATTGTGAGCCTTAGCATCCAGGCAAAGTGGATATCAACATCAATGGATCCCAACTAAAACAAAGCAGAGAATTCAAATACTTGGGCAGCATTTTCACAGAAAATGGAAAATTAGATCGAGAAATAGAGACTAGATGCCAGAGAGCCAAAGCAGTCAGCTACCAACTCGGCCCTCTCCTGAAACATCCCAATATCCCCATGAGCACCAAGGCGAAGCTCATCAACGCCCTTTTCCTTCCAATGCT
>NW_004797354.1:680169-696494 GCF_000002075.1 Aplysia californica | reverse complement strand
CCCCCCCCCTATCTCATCCAAACATCTCCATGGACACAAAGAGATAGCTTCACCTCAATATTCACACCAACGTAATGTTACCAGTGCCAGATCTGGACATTAAGTAGAACCCATGAAAGCAAAATCACTGTGTATGCGAAATGAAAGGTCTCCACAAAACCCTTAACATCACAAGACAAGACAGGCAGAGAAATGAAGAAGTTTAGTAAGACCAGCTACCGGCATTGAGTCCTGCCTACATTACATAGAAAGACAGAGAATAAAATGGTTCGGCCACCTGTTACGTGCATGTCACCTGGCCAGCCAGCCTCGAGAGCTTACAACATCAAGCATTCAGGCTATAAAGGAAGATGAAAGCCACGGAAAAGGTGGATCGAGGGTGTCAAGGAAACCCTGAGAAAACATAAATGTCTCAACTGAAAGAGCTGTGGAGCTGGCCTACCATAGAAACTTGCATCTCCCCTCAACGCTTAACGGCAACAGAGAATGAAAATGTAAAGTAAAAAGTAAAGAGTAAGAAAATAACCTTTGTTGCTGAAATTTATGTTGGCAAACTATGGAATTAAAGGAAGATTAAAGAACCAATCCTGAAGGCAGACACAACCTATGTTTAGTTTCCAAGTTTAGTTAAGTACTGGAGTTTTACGGTGCTTGCAAAACTGAATAAAGGGTAATGAGTGGGCGAAACACAAGTTTGCATCGTAATTAAATTTTCAAATTATTCTGACTTTAATTCTGTAAGAGCGCTCCTTCATCTCATGGGATGGAATGTTTGAAGCAGATCAAACTATTACATTAAAAAATATAGAGATCTACATCAATGTCGGTTGTCCGGGAGAGGGAAGTGGGGGCATCATGTAGGCCTACTATTGTATGGATAACTGTAGAAATTATTTGTACAATTGTGTAGCAATTGTGTGTACAATGTTGTAGGGATAACTAGACAGAGTTGTTTGCACAATTCTATGGCACAATGTTGTAGGGATAACTAGACAGAGTTGTTCACACAATTGTACGGATTACCACTCCGAATTTAAAGTTGTGTTCGCCTGAACGTAATTGGCCATGACCTGGTGCCTCTCCACTAAAGAAAAACGGAAAGGCCCCATGGCGAGGCGGAGTCCTTGGTTTTTTACGGGGTCTAACATTTTCAAGATGTGGAGTCTAGCCAATCGATAGACTTGACAGCCGCAGTCAAGCCTGAATCGGACAAGGGAATAGTAAAAGTAGAGAAGGTATTTTTTAGTCCGAAGTGGCTATTCGGATTCAAATTCCAGTGCGCGTGCGCAATCACCGGTTGTACCTTAAAAGAGGTCTAACTTGAGTCCGAATAGTCTCCCGTTGCTATTCGGACTTTAAACTACTGGTAGGCTTATTTACACTGCGTTTCACGACTTCAAAGGGATCAAAACATAAAATTAATAATCAGTCCTTATAAGACAGCCCCCCCCCCCCCCTTTTCTCTCTCTCTCTCTTACTTCCTCTCTCTCTTTCTCTTTCTTTCTCCATCTTACTTCCCCAGGCCCACCCCACCACCGTCACCCCTTTTTTTGCATATGAGCCATTGCCAAAATGTGGGAAAAATCACACACATCTCACATTAGTGTGCATAAAATGTGATGCATCAGTATTTATTCCTCCAAAACTTATACACATGTCAAATATAGGATGTAGAACCTGCATTAGCAGTTTCAGACCCCATGTCAGCTTTACAATCTTGAGTTTGTAAATTTTTGGTAAAAAATGTTAGTTTTTTAGTGATTCCTGGACTGTCATTTTGAGCACACCAATGCAAACTTCCAAGAATGTTCAAAATGTAGTATTTTTGGGTGGGTTTTTTTTACGTGTGCTTTGATCCTATGCTATTTTGTCATCGAGAAAGGTTAACTTGCTCAAGAAATCGGTTTATTTGTTTGCAAATAAACGAACAATTCGGATCACTTGTGCGTCAGTCGTGTCGTCATGGACTAGGTCACTAGGTGTTTCAGAAAACACCATTATTTTTCAGTAGAATCACCGTAGGTGGTTAAATCTTTTTGCTTTTCGTCGTTTATTCAATACTTCAAAAGCTGTGATGCGCGAAAAGAACATCGTGTTCCTAGATATACGATTTCGGTCAGCTGTTTAACATTCGCCGTGATTGGCGTCACTTTGCGACGTACCAGAAGTCCTAATTTTAGCCTACTTTTGTTTTGAACAGATCATCAACAGTGCCCGCATATAATTATTTTCTTGGGTGACTTCCCCTTACCCGCTTCCCCAGAACAGCGGAGGCAACGGGGGAAAGAGAAAAACTAAAGTAGTCATTGCCGTCAGCGTCCGGTGACGCACAAGAATCTTACGTTGGAGGAGACGTAGAGGACTGTTTTGAGTGTTTTTAGGCTACCTTTGAATATTTTAGACAAACTGCGGTGTTTACATTGGATTCCTGGAACAAGAGTGTGATGTGTGAACAAACTTCGAGAGATGGGTCATTTCTGTGGTTATAGATTTAGCTTTTGTGCTTAGTGATGACGTTTGGGGTGTTGTCATGCAGCCGTACAAGACTGACTGACGTACTAAAAATTACACTGTCCTAAGAGCAAACATTTTTTAAATCATGTGTGCTCTTTTTACTCAAACAAATAAACAAACATGTCCTTGTTTATCTGTCTAACTCAAAAATACACATTTGTTCTTTGTTGGTATGATAATGCCTTTTTCCAATACATTGAGTCATTGTGTCATCATTGTTATGTACAAGTAATATTTGTCATCATTGCTAATATCAATAAGTTTTCAACATATATTTAAGATTCATTTAGAAGCAAAATACGCCTTTATTGATCAGTGTATCTCATAGTAAAAATTTGTTCTTTGTAGGCATGATTTTACCTTTTCCCAGTATGTTTTGTCATCACTGTTATGTACGAGTACTGTTTGTCATAAGGCTGTAGTTATTCACACAGGGTGTGTGAATGAAATTTTATTCGCACAGGGTGTGCGAATACTATGAAATTTTATTCGCACAGGGTGTGCGAATACTATGAAATTATATTCGCACAGGGTGTGTGGATACTATGAAGTTATATTCGCACAGAGTGTTTCTAAAGAAGGATGGAAATCGACCAACCATTTCCTCATTTTTTCCCCTCATCGCGCAAGGACACAGATCATAGGGGCTGGATTGAACTTTGGTGGACCCACCGTGTTTATATATGTATATTAATGCGCACTAGGCAAACAACGGACTTGTACTCATACAGTCATGGGCCCTAATCGACCGCTACGCGAACTAGTTCCCGGAGACGCGAGCCAGAGTGAGTGAGACTTGTTCCCGGAGACGTGAGGCGGAGTGAGTGAGACTTGTTTCCGGCGACGCGAGGCGGAGTGAGTGAGACTTGTTCCCGGAGACGCGAGGCGGAGTGAGTGAGACTTGTTCCTGGCGACGCGAGGCGGAGTGAGCGAGGGCTGCGAGAATACCATGAGAGAGAGAGAGATAGAGAGAGAGAAGGGGGGGAGGGGGGGAGACTTAAGTTGTAAATGGACCTGTTATCCGAATCATTGAAGAGATCGAAGTCCGGAATATCTAGGCATCGGATGAGGACGTTTACCACAGGAACAGGCGCAAGGTTCTCACTGTTATATTAGTATTACTTGATCCCATCCGCTGTTTCTTTTTAGGGGGAAGCAGTGGAGGGAGACCAGAAGTGGAGGATTGACCAGCAGGATCCTGATTTTCTTGATTAGATCAACATGTCGTAGGCTTATTTTTGCTCCTTTTCTTTTGAGGGGGAGGCAGGGGAGGGAGACCAGAAGTGGAGGATGGACCAGCAGGTTCCTGGTTTTCTGAATTAGTTGTAGTTTGCTCATTTTTGGTGGACCGCAAAATTCAGCACTTCAGTTATTTGATACTTTAATTGATCTAATATTTGACAATTGGGGGGGGGGGGGGGGGGGGGGGCTGCCACATACAAGTCAATTATAATAACAAACAGAGAAAAGTGGACCAGGAACATTTTATAGTTTGCTCTGCCTAAGAACTTTACTTTAGTGGACCCACATTGCCAACCTAGGCTAGGCCTAAGAGGTACCATGAGACTAATGAGAGACATAATAGAGGCGCGGGTGAAGTTTAACAGACCAGCGAAAAGAGGGGGAGACATGGAACAGGTATCTAGATTCGTTTCTAACGTGTTCTGTAGGCTCTCTTCTCAATTAAATTCAGACTTTTCTTCTCTTCGCTTACTTAGGCCAAGACTTGACCGTAGCCTAAATTCTAGAAGAAATGGAGAATCGGGAAGGATTTTTACCTGTCCTGTACCGTGGTCTCCAAAATCCGTATTAGATCTAGATCTAATGTACATGATGAATAACAAGCAAGCATAGAGAATGACCATACCTTTCTTTTAAAAAAAATTCTTCCACTCACACCAGAATCTACTCTTAAATATCTACATCTGCATTAGATAACAAAGAAAAATAAATGTGTATAGTCTAGTATTTAGTAACCCATCATCATCATGCCCATGTAGATCATTGTGGGAACAATAGATCTAGACATCTAATGGGCCTGTCTGTTCTCAGTGTCAGTGGGAATAGTTTCTTGGCCTCATCCCAGTGACAGTGGGAACAATTCTGGCCTACTCCCAGTGCTTTCCAAAATTAAAACCCTTTGCCTAAAACTAAAGGTGGGATACCTGAGTGTGACAAATGAGGTCCAAAATCAACTTTATGTAGTAACTCTGTAGTAATACATCATATTATTTATGGCCGAATGATTGCAGTTTTACTTTTAAGGACTGTTCACAAATGACCCCACCCCTCTTGTCATCTTTCCCAGGACACCCCCCCCCCCCCTCAAGTTGCGGTCAACCAAAATGTACACACATGTGTACATTTAGATAGAACCTGTACAGGATGCATTTTATATTTACACTTTTGATCTTTTTTTTTTTTAAATTGTTTATTAATTTAAAGAACCCGATCAACTGGTACACGTAAACAGCACTCACAAGGGGTCTGTTCGGCCAATTTTGGTGGATTGTGTCACCACAAATTTTGTGTTATAGTACTTTCATACTCTTTCAGAGCCTCTGTGAACTCTGAAAAGCTCTTGAACTTGGCTCCTACTTCCATGCTGAATAGATCTAGAAAAACTAGAACTAGGTGTTGAGTAATTTCAGATTTGCGATGCAATAGCCTTGGGGCAAACAGAACGCTGCTGGCAAGGTTCCCTCAGGGCTCTGTTTTGAAAAATGAAAATGCCACGCAGGTAAGCTTATTATATAGGCTAAGACCGCCCAGTTTCGCGGAATCTCGCGCAGCGTTCACAGCGCGCAACGATCTCGCGCAGCGCGCAGGTCGGGTCGACCCTATGCAAATATAATTATTTCTTATTCGCACACCCGGTGCGAATGATATTAATTCTTATATGTGCACACCCGGTGCGAATAATATTAATTCTTATGCGCACACCCGGTCATAATTAGCAACATAACTGCGATCTTCCATTGTCTTTGATATGACCTGATATCTGTTTCAAAGCAAAAGAAACCTCTCCTGACACTCCACTCGTGGGTTTTTTTTAAATTGTTAGAGAGCGCATTTCTCTCTGGAGGCACGACTTGTCTTTTCCTGTACATTGTGTCATCATTGTTACAAGTCATGTTTGTCATCACTGTTATGACAAGTCAGCTCCATTGATTTTGTGCTTTTGCCTCATATTAGTTTAAAAATTGTATTACACATGTGTTTTTCTGGTACTGAGGCTTTGATAACTGTATTTGTACAGCCTTTCACTATTGTGATGTGTTGTCAATGATAATGTCCAATGAGTGTCCTTTCTTGTATATAACAATGATGACATCATGTTCTGAGCACTGTTAAAAAGCTTGTCATTTATATAATATTACCATTATGAATGGAGTTCATAGTGTACAAAGTCTTTGTTTACTACTAAACAAATGGAATTTTAAGTCCAATTTGCCTTGCTGCTTATAACTGTTTTTGTCATCACTGTTACATACAGTGGTTGCCAAACCAATAGACCCATATATAATATCTCCAAAACCCTACATCTCCTTGCTCTGATACTCTAGGAATATATGAGCTCTAAATGTCAATCTGTGACTGACAGAAAAGGGAGTCAAATTGGTAAGAAAAATTGTTTTGCACCACTGAGTCTCAAGAGAGTCTCACGTTTTGGCAATTGCTCATATATATAGATCGAGATCTATATTATATATATATATATATATTCCCTCCCATACCGTTGCCCACTGCCCGGCCCTACTTATATTATCCTTACTTAAGAAAAGACCACAGTTTGCACTGGGTCACCACGGTCGGCGTCCATTTGTTGTAAGTTCCTGGGCCAGGTCGTAGAAACCGAGGAAGGCCAAGGTTGAATTGCTTGTCTGCTTCACACCCGGTACACCAAGTGATTGCGCACTCACATTGGAGTTTTGAGTCCGAATAGCCACGAAAGGTTATTTGGACTCGAATTTAGACTCGAGTCCGAATAGCCTCCTGCGGCTGTTCGGACTCGAGTCCGAATGGCTTCAGCCTTTTGAGTCCACACCCCACTCCCGACAGGATATATAATTTTTAGTGCATGTAAAGCTTTCTGGCACCTCACATGAAGGTTTTTGATCTCCGATAAAAAGTACGTTTTTTTGTCAAATAGGCCTACAAGTCCGAAGAAACAAGCCTGGTCCTGGATGGGAATGGTGTCAAATCTGGTTGCAGTACACAGTGAGAGTATTATCGTTTTTAAAAGCATGTGACGGTGCTCAACCTAATCTAAATCTAATATTATTATCTAGATCTAGAATCTAGATCTAATCTACATCTAATATCAAGACGATATCTAGATTCCAGCTATCTAACTTGGCCACCCCGGGTGAGAATAGCGCAGGCGCACATTGGCTATTCTCGCCCGTTGTGCGTTCACCGTTATAGTTTTAGCCTTGGCCAACCAGTGTAGCGTTCACCCTGAACCACAGAATTCTACACTGTGATAAATAACAGAATTATTGTAGAATTCTGAGCCGTGAACCAACGTTCCGGTGCTCTTGTGTTACTACTGTTACTGTTAGCCTAAAAGCATGCAATTTGTGGACTGTGGGCAGTGGAGAGAAAAAAAGAGAAAGAGAGAGAGAGAGAGGAGTAGCGCGAGAACTTCCGGGCAAAACAAAATGGCGACCCACGTAGTTCCGCTCGATTCGAAAAGTGAAATAGCCATTATTTATAGCATCTTTGTAGACAATCAAATTAGCTTACTTTTGAGCTATAATCTAGATTCTATATATATAAATATATTTATTACGTCATTTTTTCTTAGAAGCTTTTGTCAATGGAAGTGGCTATTCTCATCCGGGGTGAGAATAGAAAAACGATCTACCTCTCACCCCGGGTGAGACTTGCCAGCGTAGGCTATTCTCACCCGCTGCGAAACAAGACCTGCTTTTCCTCATTTTGGAATACTGTCTATCGGTGTGGATGATCAAATAGATAAAAGCCAAGAAAAAATTACGTTATAGCACAAAAGTAAGATAATTTGATCGTCTTCAAAGATGCTATGGCTATTTCACTGTTCGAATCAAGCCCAACTACGCGGGTCGCCATTTTGTTTTGCCCGGAAGTTCTCGCAAGATCTACTCCTCCCCTCTCTCTCTGTCTCTTTCTGAATACTGTCTATCAGTGTGGACAATCAAATTGACCAAAACAAAGTTAAAAAATGATGTTAAAACACAAAAGTAAATTAATTTGGTTGTCTACAAAGATGCTACGGCTATTTAACTTTTCGAATCGAGCCGAACTACGCGGGTCGCCATTTTGTTTTGACCGGAAGTCGCGCTACTCCTCTCTCTCTCTCTCCACTGCCCACAGACAAAATTGTACGCTTTTAGTAGGCTACAGTTGTAATGGAACGTTTGTTCACGGCACAGAATTCTACAATTTTTCTGTTATCACAGTGTAGAATTCTGTGGTTTAGGGTGAACGCAAAATTTGTTGGCCTAGATCTAGGCTATAACGGTGAACGCGTTTGCACTATTCTCACCCCGGGTGAGAATAGAGGTGGCCTTTGTCAATTTGATCATCCACACCGATAGATCTAGACAGTAGAATTTAGTCCGAAATTAGTGGCCTTAGGAGGAAAAACAGGTTTCACACCGGGTGAGAATAGCCAACGCTGGCAAGTCTCACCCGGGGTGAAAAGTCGATCGTACTTTATATTCTCACCCCAGGTGAGGATAGCCACTTCCATCTAAAGTTAAAGTTTACATCTGGGTTACTGTTGTAGACCTCTGCCTCTAGACTAGACTAGATCTAGTTTAGAGATAGTAGTTAAGTATTAGAAGATCTAGCTAGATCTAGAATCTAGAGTCCAGAACGCGAGACTACAACACTCGCTTCTTTTACTCTCTCTTGTGTCGCTTGTTTTAAATCTCTAGCTTTAGTAGATCGAAGTGATTATTCGGACTCGAGTCCGAATATGAAAAAATGTTATTCGGACTCTGATTCTTGTCCAGCATGACATCACTTCCAACTTCCTGTGACTCGTGACTCCGGCTTCCTGTCCTGCCTCACTCGTGACTCGCCTCAGGCTGGGTAGAGACCGGGATCACTTCGAGCAAAAAGGCGTTTTGTGCAGGAGCCGAGTTTTAATCTTACGATGAATTTGAGGCCGGCCTGAAAAGTTATAGCGCTTCTAATAAATGTTTATTTGTCAAGAGGTCATCAGAAGCAATTAAAGATGGCTCGTCAGCGTGTGTCGGGGTCGGATGGGCGGCCTGCACACGTGTGGCTGTGTGCGTGTCAGGGAGGGGGGTGGGGGCACTTCTATCGGTCCGGGCGTTGAACGTCGCATACGCGTCAGTCTCCCCCCCCCCCCCCCGGCAACTGATCATTATTACAATAATAAGCTAGTCTTGACGTAGATCTACGTAATGAATTGTGCGCTGGTCTATGGAATCAAAAGTTGCTGTATGCTCAGCTCAACACAGCAACACAACTTTTTCTGGATAAACAGCTCATAATATAATGCAGGTGCCAGGTGGTCTGCTAATCTTCAATTTCACCTTTTCCTACAACAAAGAAAGTGGGAAACATGGGGGGGGGGTTGGGGGGGCGTATCAATGAGGCTGCGGGCATCGGATCGGCAGAAAAAGTGTGTGTGTGTGGGGGGGGGGGGAGACTAAAAAATGGCGGAAAATTGGAAGCACTGAATGTTAGAACTCTATAGAAAACGAAAACACTTCCTTTTTTCCGGACCCGAGTCCGAATAACGACAGCCTTAGTGCCTTTAGTAGATCAATAGACGCATTGTTGTGTACACTGTTGTCTGTTGTGAGTTCGATGAACCAACTTCCCTCCGAGTCCAAGTTTGTGCAACTTTGTTGGAGTGATGGAGCCTTTAGAGGTGGGCGATTTTGTAGTTCCGTTTGTTAAAGTCAGGAGTAGGGAGGCTTCAGGGGGGCTTGCCCCGCCTGGGGGGGGGGTACAGGGGGGCATGAATTTTATCCTAATTTGATGTTTTGCAGTTAGTTAGGTTGCATCCCTGCTCTTTGTGTAGCCTAATTCAAATAGTAGGCTTACCCAAATAGTATTTGGTCTTCGAGACTTCTGGATTTCTTCTCTGGATGTAAACAACACACATGGATCTTGGACTTTAACGAACGGAACTACAAGTACAAGATCACCCAACACAGTGTCCCACCGGGTAGGGGTAGGCCTACAATTCTAGCCGTGCCGTGCTTTCTCGTCAGTACTGAGAACCAAGAATACACACAAATCTAAAACTAAAGTGACATGAACTAGATCTAATTTTTGGTTTCTCTTTCCGTGACTACTCTATCAATCTAAAAGTACTTTCAGCACATTTCGATTCAGCATCAACAACAGGACACACCAGGTTTTTCAGGATCCTCACAAACTCAACACACGCACACCACAGGTGTACTGTTAGTACGATGACGATAGGGGATAAGAACGAAGAAGAAAGCTCGTTATTTATCTTGATCGTATTTTCATTTCATGTATACCAAATAGGCCCTTTGTCATTAAAACTATTACAGAATAGAGCACTTTCAATGTTACAATATGTATAAATTGTTTACCATAAAACAAACCATTTTAGAAGTGAAAATTTATGTAATCTATCTGCAAATTGAAGAGTGGTAAAAAGATATGGATTCCTATTCAATTAATCATAATATATATTTCTGAAGATGCTAAATGATCTGGCAACTCAGTTCTAGGGCTTTCTGGTGTTGACCTGAATCACAGAACGCCCCTCCCCTCTGACCAAATATGGCAGGACATCTACAAACACAGCTGCGCTAGGCCTATGCTGTTTCTTAATTCTCTGCAGGCCGATACCAAGACTGATACATGTCAAGTTTTAGGACACACATAAAGAAAGCTTTAAATCACTTTTTTATCAACGACAAAAGAAACAACTCGACCGAAATTAGATAGCTTCCCTTGCCTAGCAATATGATGTTTGTTGTTGCCAAGTCGAACAGCCGCCTCTGTGGCCAAGTGGTAAGGCGTCGGTCTCGTAAACCGAAGATCCAGGGTTCGATCCCCTGCGGAGGCAATGTTGATGATTTTTTTTTTGGTTTTTGGTTTCCTTAGATTCTCTCTTTCAAAGTACGTTGCTTTTTTATCTGTTTCGCAATAGATCTATGTATTTAATCTAGTTGGATGTTGGTGTTAAACAGGAAAAAGCAATTCTATCTGTGTGCTTTAATGTTATTTTAAACTCTTGCACCTTGTGTTGGCCAACGATAATCTGTGTATTTTCGTTTGCAATAAGTGAGCACCCGCAATTTATATACATGTAACAAAGAAATTTAGAACAACATGGAGAGAAAAATGGAAAGGAATGTTATACTGGGTATAAATCAAACAAAAACAATTGATATAGACACATTTTTAATAGGAGAAGCAACAAACGCAGCGCGACATCCCGAAATTTGTAGTCCAAATGCAGTGACTGCGGTCAAATCGGCAGAGTAAAAGACAACACCCCCCCCCCCCCCCCCCCCCCCCCCCAAAAAAAAAAACCCAAAAAAAACAAACAAACAAACAAACGCACTTAAAGGAGACGAAGCGGGGGAAAGATTATAAGAGGAAGACCGAAAAAAATGTTGCAGGGTGATATAAAAAAGCGGACAGCGGACAGGTAGCCTAAAACCTGAACACGTGAGAAACCAGCTGATAAAAACAGAGAGGAGATGTTGTTGAAAGTCTATTTCTGCTGTATGGATGGACTATGCCTAGAAAGAATGAAAGAATGAAAGAAAGTGATAGTCTGTAGCCTATAATCAAAGAACGAATTTAATTTCGATCTCAACTCTCTCTCTCTCTCTCTCTCTCTCTCTCTCTCTCTCTCTCTCTCTCTCTCTCTCTCTCTCTCTCTCTCTCTCTCTCTCTCTCTCTCTCTCTCTCTCTGAGTATGTGTGTGTGTGTGTTTGTGTGTGTGGGGGGGGGGGGATTATGTACAGTGGGTGTCGCATTTAACGAGGTCACATTCAACGAGATGTCGGCTCCAACGAGGCAATCGTTAATCCCCGATTTTCCTCTATATCTCTTTGTAAATCTATGTACTACGTCAGCTCCAACGAGGTTGCAAACAGACCGATAAGTCGCTTTCAACGAGTTGCGATAACCAAATAAAAGCAATTAGCGGCCCAAAAAGCGAAGAATTTTTCTCCTTTCTCTCCATCTCACGCGAAGCACAAGGCCCATCCTCGATTCTTAACCTAACACATTGCATTGCTAGATTTAGTACGTGCCTCCTAATGGGCCCCAAAGCCAAGAGGTTGGGAGAGGGTTAGCCTTGTATTGATGGGAGGGGATGGGTGGGAACGCGATGAGAGCTTTGTGAAACTGGATAAACTCTTGATGGGTAGGTCTAGATCGAGACCTTCATTTTTTTTCAATTTTTTTCTTCACCTGATCAGAAAATCAAAGTTCCTGTCTTTACTTTATGTAGATCTAAGTCTAGATGTGAGAGGGTGTGTTTCCACACGGGAAGTGTTCCAGGGGGGGGGGGGGGGGGGGGGAATAATTAAGAAATGAGGGTCAGAACCAAGGAGCTTGGTCAGAACACAGCTCAAACACGCGCACACTGATGCTGTTTGATTTTCGTCATCAGGGGGAACAACTTAACTTTTTTAAATACTGATATTGGTACATCGTGTAATAATATAACGTGTCTCCTTTCTTTTCTTTAGCCGAGTCTCCAACGAGGACAACAAGCCAGTCCCGGCAACCTCGTTGAATGTGACACTATAACACCAACTGTACCTGCCTGTCTTTAGTCTGCATTTCTGTTTGCACGCCTAATATTTTCAGTTGGTAGGAAATTTTGAATTTTGCCCGGGTGGCGGCCGAAGCCTACTCTTACCGATTTTAGACCACCAAGGGATCTTTAACGTGCGCAACTTGCACACGGGCCCTCCGAGATTTTTCGCCCTTGTCCAAGAAGGCTAGGTGTAGATCTTTCCTACCAGAAGATCAAGGGTGTGGCAGAAAGACAGCTGTAAGAGTAAGAAGGAGTCAGGAGTAGAAAGGCTGCAGAAAGAGTCAGGAGCCCAGAGGAGGGGGCAAAGGAGGTGAGGGGTGGGGGGGGGGGGCAAAGGAGGGGGGGGGGGGGGGGTCAGAAAGAGGTGACGAAAGCAGACGACAGAATATTGCTAGAAAGCAGGAAAGGTGGTGAAAGGAGACCATTTTAGAGAAGAAAATTTTTCGGTTGCTACCCGGATTCGAACCCGGGACCTTTGAATGAGAGACCAACACCTTAACCTCTAGGCCACGAGAGCCCCCGGTCATTTTCCGCAATAACAATAATTATAATTATAATAATAATAGGCCTAATAATAATAGGCCTAATAATGAGAAGAAGAAGAAGAAGAAGAAGAAGAAGAAGAAGAAGAAGAAGAAGAAGAAGAAGAAGAAGAAGAAGAAGAAGAAGAAGAATACAATCAAACTCTGTTTTACCGCCTACCTTGGGATAGCATAGGCTTGGCGGTAAAGCGGGGCTGATTGTTTAACGGGATGGATGGCACTGACGGCTATCTTCAATAGTGGTAGACAGAGACTAGGGACAAACTGCATTGCGGGCAGTCTTGCTTCATCTGGATGTATCTTGCGAGACTGCCATGCGAAGGAGAACAACGCGTAGCACCCAATCCAAACTTATATTTTCTGCCGGATCAGAAGCTCGATCGATTCTATCAAAGGTCCTGTAGACGTACGGGTCGCCTCAGACCTGTAAGGTAGACTTGAGCCTGATTCCTCACAAATAAAAGCCTCAAGGGCGCCCATCAACGTTTTCTGTAAGGAAGGCCTTTCTGTAAATCTATATTTGATTTACATTATCGATCTAGGCCTATACCTGGCAACACCAGATTTTTGCCTAAGCCCCAATGAGGTTATACAGCTGTAAGTTGTAAGGTCCTTGCTAGGCCTACAGAACGAGATGACACAGTTCCTTTGAAGTTGCTCCGGCGGCGACTTTAAGATTGCATTCCAGATTGACCAAAGCCTGAAGACGCTTGTAGGCTAGGCCCTAATTCTCATTTTCAGTGCAAATCAGGAGTATCGGCGACAAATCGGGGGGGGGGGGGGGGGGGGGGAATTGTGGTGTAAAAAAATAATTGACACCGGCCAATCTCTACTGGCAAAAATCTGACCCCGCACGGACCTGGAGAGATTCACGGGACTGGAGAGACCCGGGCACTCAAGAGTCAAGAGTGAGTGAAAAGAGGGACCGAGTCGATCGGGCCAGAGAGCAGTGGCCACTGAGGCGGGCAGTCGCGCCAGATCGCAGAAGAACAGAAATAACTTCCATCCAGAAGGAGACCCCTTATCTTCATTTACAAAGAAACATCGGAAGAACCTGGAACAGAAGATTAGCACTTATTCAACAATAATTTTTAAAAAATATTTAAAAAATAGGCCGAACTTGACGAGACGTGAATGGGATAAATGATTGGGTGCTGTGCGACCTGTAAGCCTAGGCTAGTCAGTGCGTACCTCTACATGGCGCGGCGACCAATTCACTGGCGGTACACAGGGACAAATTAACATTAGTTTAATAAAGACCGTACAACTTGAAAGCTTGGTGGATGGTGGATGGTGATGTAAAGAAGCAATTAATACTCTCTTTTTAAATACGTTCTTTTTCGTGTATTGGCAAAACCTGGTGAAGTGGGCCAGCGGTTTAACGGGAGCGGTGTAACGATGTATGTTCATGTAATAATAGCACGCCCAATTAACAGCGATCAAAGATCAAAGATCGCTGTCAAACATTGACAAAGAATTCTACCTGACAGCAGAAGAGCTTGCCTTTTTAATTCTTTTTAGATAAGGTTAAAGTCAAAATAAGGTTCTACTAAAAAATAACCTGTCATTTTAGAACAAACAGATAAAACAGAAATATTCTGCCGATAGAAAAGAATACCACCCTAGATCTACGTTCGCTCAGTCCTGTAGAGGATTTTTTGTTTTGTTTTATATTTTTAAAATAGTTTTTAACTATATAATCTTTTTTTAAAAATTGTAAGTGTTTTACCGCGCTCGCACTGCATGTTATGATAAGGTCAAATGGGCGCACGGGACACATTAAAGCGTACATTTTCAGTGGGTAGAACACTGAATTTTGCACGGGTGGCGGCCGAAGCCTACTCTTATCGATTTTTGGACCACAAAGGGATATTTAACGAGCACAGCTTAAACACGGGACTTCCGAGATTTTCCACCCTTGTCCGAGAAGGCGAGGGGTAGATCTTACCTACCATAAAATCAGGGATGTGACTGAAAGACAGCAATAAGAAGGAGCCATGGAGTAGCAGAAAGAGTTAGGAGCCCAGAGGAGGGAGCAATCTGTCCCCGTCGGATTATGCGATTGTGCGGCCACGTTTTTTTCGCGTAATTCTGCATATTTGCATAATTTTAGATTCTCCGCGTTTTTTCACGTTTTTTTTTCCCCTTTTTTTTTCACAAAACAATTAATTAACGCCTCGCCATGTGACTAAAAGGAAGTAATCACCGTAATAAGTCTCATTTAAGCGAAAAGTTGGTTATTTCCCTTGTTATAAGATCTTGGTTATGGGTTGGGGTTTTCCATCAAAAGTTGTTGTTCTCGTGTCTGCTGATGTTTCATGTTTGACAGGTGTCCCTGGTTTTAGTAATGTGCCTGCATCAGAGGTCCAGATATCCTTTTTTTAAAAAAGCATTTTTCTTTCCTTTATAGATCTAGATACACATCTGAAAGTTACAGAGATTATATGTTTTGGTTGTTTTTTGTTGTTGTTTTTTTAACTGATGTGTATTGTTTTCTTTTCCAAATACACAACAAATTACTGATACTGATATGTTCCGTTTTCAATTTTTCTGTACATAAGACATGAAAATCATGAAACTTTGATTTGAAAAGGCTCAAAACATGTCGCGAATGGTGTTACGGTAACTTGCATAATTTTTGCATAATTTTGCTTTTTAAAAAATAATTTGGCCTTCTAAATTTGCATAATTCTACGGGGACAGAACAATGGAGGTGAGGGGATGGGGGCAGTTTGTGGAGACGAAAGCAGAATATTGTTAGAGAGCGGGAAAGGGTGTGAAAGGAGAACATTTATTTAGGGGAGAAAAATTTTCCCTCACAATCCGGATTCGAACCCGGGACCTATTGAACGAGAGGCGAACACCTAATTAGCCTCTAGACCACAAGTGGAGGTAAAAAATTAGGTGAAAGATCGTTTGCCCACCTTTCCCCATCAGTTTGGAACTCTCTTCAGTCTTCCCCAACCCTTGAGACATACACCATCGGAGTCTAAATTAAAATATTTAATGGCATTATTTTTCTATAGGTAGATTAATGTTCAGTACAATGTTATGTAAATGACTATGTATCCATTTATGTATTTTGCGAATTGCATTTTGTATATTATTTTATTATGTGTTTGTATAAGCTCATTTCGTAACGATGTGTAAGCATGCACGTGTGATAAGCAAATAGATATGCATGTGTGTGTGTGTGTGTGTGTGTGTGTTGTGTGTGTGTATGTGCGTGTGTGTGTGTGTGTGTGTGTGTGTGTGTGTGTGTGCGTGCATGTGTGTGTGTAATGTGTGCGTGAGTGTGTGTGTGTGTGTGTGTGTGTGTGTGTGTGCGTGCGTGCGTGCGTACGTGAATATTGTTCGAACATGCATTTATGTAAAGCGCCGAGAGCCATGTTCACACGGGAGTTGGTGCTATAGAAATTATTTTCATTATTTATTATTATTTTATTCCTCCCGGACCTTTTAAACCCAATCCAGCCGGGACCTTC
>NW_004797354.1:665169-675169 GCF_000002075.1 Aplysia californica | reverse complement strand
AACAATAAGGAACAGACACATTAATGCTGTTTCTGGGACACTTAAATCGATATAAAGGCCTTGAATATCTTTTGTTCTCCCTTGAAAAATAAGAGGCAAACGAGGCAGTGATAGACTCAGCGCAACTTACTTTGAAAACCTAAACAGCTGAATGACAGGGGGGGGGGGGGGGGGGGTAGAGCATTCGAGCAAAAAAAAATAATAATAGTGAACCATGGTCTCCGATGTCTGTTTCAGATGTGGTATTTGATGGTGATGACGACGACGACGACGACAGTGATGATGATGATGATTTTTTAAAAAAATGGAGGGGGGGGAGGGGGGGGGGTTCCTTTACGGGCCTGGTGGACTCCGCTAAGAAATCTTCGAGCGAGAGCGAGGGCCTTTTTCGGCTCCATTGTCATTATACTTAGAGGCCCCTCCACTCGTCCAAATAACTCCATTCGAATTGCCATTGTCCCTGGACGTTCAATCATATGTTTGACATCCTTCGGCAACGTAGGCTGAGCTCTTCATTCACAAAGTTCTTTTACCATCTCAAGCTCCAATGATGGTCCGACCGCAGTCTCGCTAGCTCAACATGGTCCCAGCGACATGTGGTATTTTGTTCCTGCTTATTTTAGTACCCTGAATACACATCTTCCAGGAGCTGGTACTTAGCTCTGCATGGTGGGTCTCTGATTTCCTTCTTGATCATTGGAAAGACTCTTCTGTGTGATGATGATGATGATGATGATGATGATGATGATGATGATGATGATGATGATGATGATGATGATGATGATGATGATGATGATGATGATGATGATGTGTACATCTAATCATTTATATTTTAAATGTTCCTGATAAAGCCCGTTGGGGGCGAAATGTAGAACTTGTCATTTAATTTTTGGAAATATTACCAGGTCTTAACAGTTTTAATGTCTGCTTTATACAATGATGATGATGATGATGGTGGTGATGATGATGATGAGGGGGTAGTTTACAAGTCCATTAAAATGTACAAAAGCAGTATCAAACTCCTACCAGCCAAGCGGCCACAAAAAGCTCGGCAGACGGGAAGCCCATGTGAAAGTCAACAAGAATCACAAAGGGCCCTACAGTTCGATCGAACGCAAACCCCTTGGATTGAAAGTCGATTTTACCATATAACTATTAAGTAGCCACCAAAGATAGTGTTCCTTTCAATGGCGCTACCTGAGAATTACAATGTTCTTATTTGACATTTGTGGTCGGTTTGAGCTACTAAGACTGTGTGGTCTGCTCTATCAAAATCGCAAGATTATTTGGAGTCGTTATCAAGATATTTAGAGCATTGCAATCGAAAAAGCTTGACATGCTGTGAAGTTCAAAATTGTCTCCGTCAAATTTCTCAAAACTAAGGTACAGAGCAGATAGAACTTAGTAATTCTAAGGTAGCCATTGGTCTAAAGATGCGTGTTGACCGTGAAGCTTAATGGGTCCCCGTGGAGTCAGAGTAAGACTGCTGTTGCAAAGATGGACAAATACATTACTAGATCTATAGTTGTAAAGCGTACAATTGAACGTGAATGTGCGCTATATTTCTTATATTAATATTAGTACAGTGGAACTCGGATTTAACGAGGTCGTTGGGCCTGACCTAAAATCTCGTTGAATCCGAGTGTTCGTTATAGCCAACACGAGGTTTTGTGTAGATAATTATCTATAAAGATCTATAAAGAGATGTCACAAGAAGTGCCTGAAATGCCTGCATATTATGAGCTGTGTAAAAAAAAGACCGATTCGTTCAAATACACAAGCCTGTGTCTTCTCGATCGTTTACCCAAGAGTTGTGTTGCTGTGCAGAGCCGAGGATACGGCAACTTTTGATTCCATAGACCAGCGCACAATTCATTACTTAGATTATCTACGTCAAGACTAGCTTATTATTGTAATAATGATCAGACGCTGATTGGTCGTATGCAATCGGCTAAGTGAATAATGGTTCATGATGCAGGTGCAATGGGTGGTTTCTGGGAATAGATAAAGTTTGTTCTGGGAGAAAAATTAGCTAAGCCACGTCTGCGGGGGCTGTTCACTCTGGAAGCGACCTCGTTGAATCCGAGCTCGCTGATTTAAGTGCTCGTTGAATCCGGGTTACTTTTATTGATTTTAAAGAAGGAAAAAAACGGGGAATCTATCTCATCTCGTTGAATCCGAGCTCTCGTTGAATCCGAGCTCGTTAAATCCGAGTTCCACTAATCCATGAATAACCTGATTCATATTCCTTTGCTCAATTATTTCTTTCCGGTGTTTCTCTTCACTGGAAGACTTTGAATCTTAATGAAAGTTTAAATCACCAAGCCCAATGAGTTTTCCTTTTCTAACAATTTCAGATGATAAAAGGGTCTGAAAATCGGGTATGAAGTTCGCAGTAGTAGATTTATTTACTTTGCTGTAAGGCGGTCTATAAATACTAACAAATCTGAGAGATTTACAGCCAAGGTCGAGAGTTAGGTCCAGTGATTCATGTTTTTTCTTCTTCTGTCGGTTTTATGTCGACTTTTGTATTTGCCTAATGTACTTTCTTAAACAGGACTGCCACCCCACCTCCGCTACAGCTCTTTCGGGGGTTAGATTTTAAAACATAACCAGGAGGGGTGAGATTGGCAACCGTGACCTCATCCTCAACTGAGGAAAGCCAGGTCTCGGTAATAAATAGCATATCAAGATTATTCTCTAAAATGAGGTCGGCTATTTCCTCGGTCTTGTTTCTAGCAGATTGTGCGTTACAATAGCCTGCCCTGATATATCTACATTTTTCTTGGTGATACGGTTTGATATTCTTATATATTAAGTTCTTTGAGTTGATTGATCTTCCTCTTGTTACGCAACCACTTGGATACCGACACCACATTATTATTTATACAGACATGAATTCCTCATGGGGTTCAAAAATAATGTTATGAACCAAGGGTCACTAGTAAATTGATTGTCCCACATAGAAACGCCTCTCTTCACATTAGTCAAGACTGTCTAAACACTTGACCATAGACGTGGCAGGAAGATAACACTGACGGTTACCCCCGATCTTGCTCCACGAGACTTGTAAGGCCGGTCCCAGAGTGGCTCTGTAGGTCTGACCTATAGCTCGCCTAGCTCGCACCGTGCTAATGAACGCATACATTATCGTGTGCCTGACCAACGTCGTTGTATGGTCTGTCTGTTGTCCGCTGAGCTGCGTGACGCGTCAGACGTGCTATTCAACAGTGTTGTAAAACACGCCGGACATGTGTCGCACGCAGCCTCGCTTTGTGTTTATTTTCGACTGAAATTCTTCACAGATCATCAAAATCAGCAAGAAGTAAGTATTATTAGGTGCTTTACTATTAGATATTGATCACTTAACCACAAAATCCCAAGAAATGCACGTTATTCTAAATTAAAATTTCGAATCGAGAGGTTGACCTAGCTTCGACTCTTGGTTACATTCGTGGGTCTGTGTGCTTCTAGCCTAGTGTGGCTGTACTGACACGCAGACGGCGTGCGCTTGGCGAGCTAAAGGTCAGACCTACAGAGCCACTGTGGGACCCGGCCTAATTCTTCATGGCCCTGAAAAAGCGATATTTGGCCCCAAAGATAATGATTGATAATACAAATTTAGCAACATTTGTGCTGCCCATAATTACCCAAGCTCAGCAGCATGTTCTCTGCACTTTACAATCTGTATTATTACCCAATAGACATAGAACACTCAGACACATTCTTGGCTTTCTGGAAATCTTATAATGCAACCAACCGGTTAAACGATCAAACATTAGGAGACGGAGAGATATAAGGATAACCTGATCGCAGTGATCAACGTTTTGCTGCATTTTGCTGACACGATTTTTGAAAGGGGGAATGGAGGGTCCCGGGGGGGGGGGGGGGGGGGGGGGGGGGGGAAAGGTTTTTTTTTCTGAAAAAACCCGCCTAAAAAAAAATTTTTCCCCCCGGGGGCCCCCTTTAAAAAAGAGATGATTGTGCAGTGATATGCAAGTTTTATTCAGATCCATTCATTTTTGTTAGTGGTGGTGTTGTTGTGTTTATTTTTGTTGATTGTTGGTTTGTGTTTGTTTGTTTGTGGGACACCTATGGCATTAACAAAAACTATCCCGAAATAAATATTTAAAAATGTACCCCCCCCCCCCCCCAAAAAAAAAAACCCTCGAAAGAAACAAGCGAATTAAAAAAATGATTACGAAGACCACAAAAAACGAAGCTCACGTCTTTTTAATAATAATAGTAATAATAATAATAATAATAATAATAATAATAATAATAATAATAATAATAATAATAATGATAATAATAATAATAATAATAATTATATGTATTTAATAAAAATATCATGTATTTCTAGATTCGCCAGCTGTTAAAATGTATTGAGCCAATGTTTTCCTTGTCTAAATTGCTATTTTTTAATTAATCTGTGATTTTGATTGCGTGTGCTCAAGAAATAGTTTGTCGAATTTCAAATACTAAATCTTGTACAATCTTAGAGGAATATTATCATGAAAGTAACTTTTAAAAGTGTGAGACAACTTTGTCCCGACTTTGCTTTCTCGGCTTATTACATTTTAACTGCTTGCCGACAATGTGAATATTTCAGGGAAGTAGAATTGAGCAGCATAACACACAGTTCGATATAAATTACTCTTTCTAAATAAAGTAAATAGTAGCAATGAGACACATTCCTTAAGTGTGAGCCTTACAGAATGTTTTTCTCTCTGTCTGACACCAAAAGACATACCGTACACAGACAGAACAACCGATGTGAACATATTGAAGGATAACATTGTCATTGTATATGCAGTAAATCGAGCATCTAAATAATAATGTAACTATCATTTTGAACAATGTGTGTCGCGACGGGGTGGAATCAGGTGCTCGTCAATTTTTGGGCCTATTATGGAAGCTCCTAAATGCTATTTATGACAGCGGTGAGGTCCCAGAAGATATGATGAAGTCAGTTTTTATAGCTTTACCTAAACCACCAGGTGCCACTGAGTGTGATATGCATAGAATAATTAGCCTTATGAGTCATTTTACAAAAATATTGCTCCGAGTAATAATGGGAAGCTTGAGAAAAAGTGTAAGACCAGAGATATCTAAAACGCAATTCGGCTTTGTTCCTGACAAGGGCACCAGAAATGCTATGTTCACCTTAACAATGTTAATGGAAAGGTGTATTGAAGCACAGAAAGATCTGTTTTTATGCTTCATAGATTATTCAAAGGCGTTCGATAAAGTTAGACATGATGAGCTATTTAAAATATACTGGAAAAACTAGACATAGATGGAAAAGATCTAAGAATTATCAGAAATTTGTACTGGGACCAAAACGCTGCTGTACGAATTAATGGAGAATACCGTGGGTATAAGCAGATTAGGCGAGGAGTGAGGCAAGGATGTGTTATTTCACCAGACCTCTTTAACATGTACAGTGAAACAATCCTTAGAAACATAGAAGAATGTCCAGGCCTCAAAGTAAATGGAGAAAATATTAATAACATCAGGTATGCAGATGAGACAGTTTTAATAGCAGACTCCGAAAAGGACCTTCAATTGCTTCTAGATACTGTTGTAACAGAAAGTGAACGTAAAGGATTATTGTTGAATGTAAAGAAAACAGAATGGAAGGTAATATAAAGAAAGCAGCAAATCCTAGTTGTAATCTCATTAGCAAAGGTAAAAAGATCAAACAAGTCCAACAGTTTAAATACCTAGGATATATGATAACATCTGATGCCAAATGTTCGACAGAAATAAAAAGGAGAACTACAATGGCTTAGGCTGATTTCAATTTAAAGAGATCAATCCTGAAAAATATAAACATCTCAATGAACACCAAAATGAAAGTCCTGAAATGATATGTTTGCAACCCTGTGAATGCTGGACAATCATTAAAGACATTGAAAATAAAATAGAAAGAACATAAATGTGGTTTCTTAGGAGACTGCTAAGAGTACCGTGGAAGGAAAAGAAATCAAATGAGGTAGTGCTTGATGAAGCCCACGTGGGACGCTCAATGTTAAAAACAATCAGGAAACGACAAATGCAGATTTCGGGACACCTGAATAGACATAAGGGTCTTGAGCATCTAGCTCTCACTGGCAAAATTGAGGGCAAGCGAGGCAGGGGTAGGCCCAGAACAACATACTTAGGGAACCTAAACAAATGGGTAACAGGGAAGATCAGAGAAACGTAGCTTTTTTGAGAGCATCCGAGCAAAAGAATGAATGGAAAAGCAAGATAATATAATAATAATAATAATAATAATATATAACATTTATATAGCGCATTTCCAAAAAAGTAGCTCAATGCGCTTTACATTGGAATACCCATTTTTCAAAAACCTTTCTTACTACTTCCTTTCTTCTCAAGCAATATACATTAATGCACACACACACACACAAACACATACACACACACACACACACACAGACACACACACACACACACACACACAGAGAGAGAGAGAGAGAGAGAGAGAGAGAGAGAGAGAGAGAGAGAGAGAGAGAGAGAGAGAGAGAGAGAGAGAGAGAGAGAGAGAGAGAGAGAGAGAGAGAGAGAGAGAGAGAGAGAGAGAGAGAGAGACTATTTTCATCCAGACATAGGAACAGAACAAATATAATGAAAGATAACGTTAAAAACTTATGAAGGATAGGCCTGTAGGAACAGAAAATGTTTAAGATGTCTTTTGAAGCTATCAAGTGTTCTTATTTGTCTTAGTTTCATAGGTAATCTGTTCCACATAAATGGACCAAGATATGAGAAAGATCTCTCTCCATATGATTTGTATGATTTTACAGGTGTCACAAGTAGGGTGTTATCGTTTGATGATCTTAGGTTTCTCCCTGGTTTATATATACTGATAAGTTCTTGTAGATAAAAAGATCGCCGATGTCTGTCACAGATCTGGCACTGGATGATAATGATGATTATAATGGGGAAGTTAGGGGTATAATATTGAAACCTGTTCATTTGCCTTGTTTTGATGGGGAAAAAATACTCAACATGAATACAAGTCGAAATGATATTTAGTTGCGAGGTTGAAGGAGAAGGGGGTTGCCTGGTGTCAGATGTAAAATTCGCGAGAAAATGGTTCCAAATATTAGGTTTTTCCCAAACAATGTTCTTTTTTTTTTTTTTTTTTTTTTACAGGGGGGGGGGGGGGGGGGGGGGTGTTGTTGTTTTTTTTTTTACCTTGATCAACCTTTGAGTACTTTTAAAATCCGCACAGAAATGTGTTTTATATGAGCATATAAGATGTTGAGCTAAGAAAATTTAAAAAGAACAACAAACCAATCGATAAAAATCATTCAACCGGTAGGAAAAGATGCTGATTTCTTTGATTTTATCCTTTAGACGAGCTCCTGATTTCACCACAAAGCCATACATGCTACAATAAAGATGACGTCATGTTCATGTAGTGTTGGCTATGTTTATGAATAACATGGTCCTCTAGAAATTTTATCATTTTAGCATTTGAATGCAGCGCATTGTCAGCACATCTATATCTTGGGGTGTTTTTTTTTCCTCCAAAATTTGATAGCGTTAGAAACGTTTCCTTATGTATATATATATATATATAGATCTAGGCCTGATTACCGTTTACTTTTACACTTCCCGGTCTCTGTTACCTTACACTGCCGTGGGAAGAAACAAACGTCAGTTTTATTTTTATAGCTAGTCAAAAGAGGTGTAATAGAGGTCTAATGGGTCGTGTCAGAGGCAAAGAGCCCAGTATGGGTGGTTGGCGGCAACTCTGGTGGGATTTGCTCCTTCTTCCCTGTCAACATTTTACGCCTTTATTTCAACTCCTTTTTTTGTACTTGTTACTGTCTTAGAACACCTCTAATCTTCGGCATTTATACACGCGTATTGTGTTGCAAGAGCCGTAAAACTCTTCCAAAAAAAGCTAAAACGAAAAGAAAAGCCGAGTCTTTGTACATACAAAGCTTAATATTTTGTCGTTACAATTTTGCTGCTCGTTTCTAATGTACAATAAAAAAAAAATTTTTTTGGTATCAATTAACAGATTGCACGAGGTACGGCGTTATGACACAGATCAGGCACCAAATTCATGTACATGATTTTATGCCCATGGAAAACTAGCATTGGACGATCGTGTATTATCATCAACTTATATATTGTCATATTATATCACCACTCGTTGTATATTTACCACACGCACACACACACATACACACACACACACACACACACACACTCACACACACACTTTCACACACACACACTTTCACACACACACATACACATACACACACATACACACACACACAGACATACGCCTCGATTACTCTACGAAGCAGTTTGATACAGAACAGCATGAGCAACAAAGATTATTATTATGTTAATAATAAATTTAAATGATAGATACCATTTGTATAGCGCAAATCCCCGCTCAACAGCAAGCTCTATGCGCTTCACAATGTATACTATTACCCTAGCAGAGTTGAGAGCATTCTGATTCAACCTCAACTTCATGCGAAGCATACAGCTCAAGCGGCCATTTTTAGGCGCTAAAACAGTAACACACAGACACGATCTTTCGCTGTCTATGGCCGGGTACCCATTCCCACCTGGGGGAAGTGAGGGGGATCGAGTAAAGTGCCTTTCCTAAGGACACAACGTCGGGCCCACCATCCACAATCCGCAACCTCAAGATTACTAGTCCGGTAGCCAACCACTGTAAAAAACCAAAAACGAGTATTTTGAATGTCGATCTCTACTTCTTTACTAACTAAAGCTAGCCAGAAACAGTAGGTGTTTTAAGCGCAGGTTTGAATGTTGGCCAAGTAGCTCTATCCAGTAGGATGCTGATAATGCCATCAATGAGGAGGGGGCGTGGTGGGGAAAAGCCCTCCCTCTAAATCTCTGAATTTTAGGCCTACTTTGGACGTTTTAACAGTCATGTTTTTGGCCAATCTTCAAGTCCGAGATAGCACATAATAAAGCGAATATAATAAGTGATAGATAAAATAAAGTATGTACGTAATCGATGAACTTGCCGGAAAGATTAAGATGGTGCAGTAATGTTGATGCACTTAAAGCAAAGGGCAGCTATCAATATGCTGAACAAGTTCTTTAACAAGGAGAAAGTGAATTTGGATTAATATTGACGTTATTATGCTTCTTGGTGGGTTTCTCTATTGAGAATCATGCGAGCGGCTTGGTTCTGAAGTTGCTGTAGCATGTTTACATGTGTTGTTTCAGTGGAAATGTTTCCAATTAATAGAGAAATACAGTGCGCTACCTTAACATTACGAAGTTCTATCGGCCCAGTACCTAGTTTTGATACATTTGACGTAAAAATTCCGAGTTTCACAACATTTCAAGCTTTTTCGAATGCGATTATTTGTATATAACCTTGAAAACGATTTAATGCATTATCAAAAAATGGTAGGTTACCTTTCTTTTGATCAACTCTAGATAAACTCGCAGTTTAAGATCATCAGCTGACAAAAAGAAATTTATTTTACCATCTATGAAACTTAAAACAATGGGTGAAAGGGCATTTGAATACCAAGGCCCCAAGATCTGGAATGCTTTACCAAGTACGTTGAGAGAAATCAAATCTTTTGATTCATTCAAATGTCAGCTGAAGTCGTTTCTGTTTTTAAATTAATAAGATGAATATTTGGAATAATTTTCTTTAGTCAGAACACAACGTTTCATGTTACTGTTGTATGTTGTACTCTATTGTAAAGCGCTCAGAGCCTGTGTACTTTATTCGGGGTTGAGCGCTACATAAATGTCATTTATTATTATTATCAACTGTATAGAAATCAAAGACCAAGAACAACTGCATGTATGCGTCTATTTGTGTCAGGACGCGATGGAATCAGGCGCTCATCAATTTTTGGGCATATGGGATTATTGGTACAACTGAATAAGGTGGGGGTCGCATGGTGTTAGAAGTAAAATTAGCGACACAATGGCCACCAAAGTTCTCTCTCTCTCTCTCTCTCTC
>NW_004797354.1:660157-664497 GCF_000002075.1 Aplysia californica | reverse complement strand
TAATAATAATAATAAAAATAAATAATGGTTTGCTCTTATATAGCGCATATCCACTTATCCAAATCTCTATGCGCTTTACTGTCCCCGTAGAATTATGCAAATTTAGAAGGCCAAATTATGCACAAAAAAGAAAAATTATGCAAAAATTATGCAAGTTAGCGTAACACCATTTGCGACATGCTTTGCACTTTTTCAACATGAAGTTTCATGATTTTCATGTTTTATGTACAGAAAAGTTGAAAACAGAACATATCAGTATCAGTAATTTGTTGTGTATTTGGAAATAAAACAATACACATCAGTAAAAAAAAAAATAAATAAATAAATAAAATAATTATGATCTCTGTAACTTTCAGCTTTAGATCTTGATCTATAACTATAAAGGAAAGAAATTTTTTTTTTTTTAAATTTTAAAAAGGACATCTGGACCTCTGATGCTGGCACATTACTAAAACCAGGGACACCTGTCAAACATAAAACATCAGCAGACATGAGAACACAACAACTTTTGGTGGATTGAACAATTGAACATGCTCAAGGAACAAAATCACAACCCATAACCAAGGTTTCTAACAAGGGAAATAACCAACTTTTCACTTAAATGAAACTTATTACGGTGATTACGTCCCTTTAGTCACATGGCGAGGCGTTAATTAATTGTTTTGTGGAAAAAAAAGGAAAAAAAGGTGAAAAAACGCGGATAATCCAAAAAGTGTTGCAGAATTACGCGAAAATACGCGGCCGCGCCGCGGCCGCACAATCGCATAATCCTACGGGTACAGGCTTTATATGAAACACATTATGGATTTACAAATAATTTTATAGGCACATAGTATTACATACGCGTTCACACACTAACTCTCACACGTATAATGATGATGTTGCATCCATTATGCTTTAGAAACAAACATTAAACCATAAATATAAACCAGTAATGTAATTCTGTACAGTCCCGATCATCTGAAATGTGTTCTCTCTACTTGGAAACAGGAGGACGGCGTTGTTTCTTCTTGTTGGCCTTAGCGGCTTCTCTCTGAAGTTCCCTTTCCTGAATTAGTAACTTGATGTCTGACGTCACGGACTCCGGGACGGCCTGTGGGGGAAGGCGAGTATAGTAAAGGTGAGGCCTCGTGGTGAAATCAAGAGCTTGTCGAAATGAGGAAACCGAAAAAACAAGCTTTTTTTCGTCGTTTGACAATTTTAAAAAATCCAATTTTGCTGGTGGCTGGCGGGCGCCACTGGCAGGTCCAGCTTCTTTACGTTCTCTCTTTTGTTTCTGTCTGTCTGTCAGTCTGTCTCACTTTTTCCTAGCACTTAATGACTATTATAATGTCGATATGCTTCTCTCTATTCAAACAAACAAACAAACAAACAAACAAACAAACAAATCAATTTAATTTTTTTTTGGCTCAACACCTTTTATGTACATTGCAAACATATTATTTTCGGAATTGATTGAAAACCTTTGAAAACGGGACAAAAAGTGAAAATTTGTAGTTTACGACTACACTACACTACGGTAGACTGGGATGACTTTACTTCAATATTGTGATAAATGTAGTAACTTCTGACTGAAGTCGTAAACATCTCCCTTTGAGCTATTCAATGTGTTTACTCTTTGGTCAGTGGCGCGGCATGCATTTCAATTAAGAATGAAATAAGAATTAAGATTTTACACAAAAGCATCTAATCTATGGTGCATTTTGACAATAGGCTAAAATGGGGTGGCTTTGTAACATATTATTACGAGACCAAACGGAACGACAAAAAAAAAAAGATAAAAAAAAAATTCGAACAAAAAGAAACAACGAAGGGATGATTTCAAAGAACTAAACAAAACAGTGCATTTTGAGCACCAGCGTGCACATACAGGTATTACAAAGCAATAAAGTGTCAATTGTAATGCAAATTGAAGCCATCAGTTATGGCCCAAGCAGCAGCAGCATCAGTTCTAATATCATACGGCACTGATGAGACTGCAGTATTGATTATACGGATGACACTCATTGCAATGACAAAAATGGCAACACAGGAGGAATAAAATATATATTAAATAGCAAAATCGAAGTGACTATTCCCAGTGACACTGGGGATAGTACAGAAACTATTCCCAGTGACAACGGAACTCTTTGTTATTAAAAAAAATCAGATTGCATAAAAAATCAGAAGTCATTGCTTTTGAATTTTCACTTCGAAACAAAATTGCGTTGCATATGGAAGTGGGCGGCGGGCGCGAAGTTCTCCTCCTTCAAGGAGTATGAAGAGAAATTTACTATACTTTTATCCGCCGCTTATACCCTTATGGGTGTCGCGGGAAGAACGAGACGTCTCTCTGTCGCCAGCCAGAGAGCTTAAATTGAGTCAGGGTGGTTAATATTTCCCTGACTCCATCTATCCAGGTCTTTTAGTCTAGTAACATTTTGGTTTGACCTTGAAGAAATTGCTTTAAAGCTGTCTTTTGGAAAATAAGTAGATGATATCAGTCAATAAAAGATTATGAAAAATCGAGGAGAATTGAAAAGCGCGTTTTTTCAAAAAAATTAAAATAAAAAAGTTGCGAAATTCGTTTTTCACATTCCGTTATTTGTGGCAACTTTCGTGTGCCATACACTGATCCTGCACTTGCCCGCGAACTTCCGCATTTTTTTCTGGGCGCATCAAAACAATGGCAGCCGAGGCGACTGCAGAGTCAAGCCGGTTTAGTATGGCAAACTGGTAGTACATGTAACACAAACACGCCTTTCCCGCAAGTCTTCATGTGTACAACAATTATTACCCTTTATCTTGTCTTACGGCTATAACTGTAGGCCTATTATAATAGGCTTCTAATTCATTTAGTGCGCATGGTAAGATTTTACACGTTCAGCTTTCCATACCCCCCCCCCCCCATGTTTTCATTGGCAGCTGGTAGTGACTGTCCAATCAAAATAGCATAGCGGAAGTAGAGCTAGTATTAGAGTTTCACTTGACGATTTTAATGCCATCATATTATTGTGTTTAGAAGCAAGAACAAAACGCCTGTATCATCTGCGGAGAGGGGTTTGATTACAAGCCAGTTACGCTTACAGAAAAGAGGTGCAAAACCATCAACAGCATCAGTGCAAAATTTGGAGAAGCTGTGTTTGCAAAGTCAGGTGACAATGTCCATAAGACCTGTAGAGATTGCAACACTAACAGACATTATTTTCCATCAAAAGATCCAAAACTTGCGAAGTCACCTCGGATACGTCGTGCACCAGAACAAGTCAGAGAACCTGGAAAATCCCTTTGTGTTTGTTTTGCTGTCAAAAGGCGAAAAGAGGCAAGAAAGGCAGAAGCGGTCACCCTCTGATTTATGTACAGACAACGCAATTACAGGACTCTGTTCTACGTTTTGCAAGAAGAGGGGTGAAACAGACAGATGGTCAGGAGAGGTAACAGGCAAGATAGAGTACATGCTGGATCTTTTTGCTCGTGATGCTGTCTACCACAACGTCTGTTACACGCATTTCAGAGAAAGGAAAGGGGGACCTGCTATTTTTGCGAGTGGTGAGCCTGCTGCAAAAAACATGTGCTCTGGGCCTGGGTGACCCCGGAATGAACGCTGTTTGGAAGCTTTCCAAGCAGTTGTTGATTATCTGGAGAATGAAGATATAGAGCAGGTGACTGTCCCAGATCTTGTTAACCTCATGCACAGCAAGTTGTCACCCGAAGACGCAGCCTACTCTCCCAGATACATGAAACAGAAATTATTGGAGCATATTGTTGACTGCATTGTCATTACCGAGAAACTCGACGGGACTCCAGACGTTGTCACATTGAAAGAAACTGCAGGTTACATCCTTGCAGAATTTTACAAACAGCCCAAGGACGATGATCCCCAGCAGCAGAAAATTCACATCATAAAGACAGCCGCAAGCCTCATCCGTGGTGACATCAAGACAAAGGTATGTTCAAAGGACACCTACCCAGACATTGGTGCAGAAGACCAGCTGTCCTACCTCTCAGAATCACTCTATGTCCTGATTTCGAATATTTTCAAGGGGAAAGACTTTCCAACAAAATCTGCTGCAATAGGACAAGCCATAATGCAGATTACCCGACCCAATACAGTTCTTGCCCCATTACAGATCGGATTAGCAGTCCAAATGCATAAAATGTTTGCATCACGGCTTTTGGTGGATACCCTCAATCACCTTGGCTTTTGCTCGCCATACAGGGAGGTGCGTAAGTTTGAGATGAACGCAGCTGTGGAACAAGGCACTGACCTCCCGCCACTCTCAGAAGGTGACAATTTCCAGTTTGTGGCAGACAATGCTGACCACAGCACAGCAACAATAAGTGGTCACAATACCTTCCAC
>NW_004797354.1:642657-655157 GCF_000002075.1 Aplysia californica | reverse complement strand
TTTCCCTTGAATTTATTATTGGATCCCTTGTAACGAGAATCCTGCTATAACGGACATTTCGCACCGGTCCCCTCCCTCTCGTTATAACAGGATTCCACTGTATTGGTATTTCCTATCACTATAATAATATCACCGTTCGTAGAACGGGTCTGTATATAATAATAATAATAATAATAATAATAATAATAATAATAATAATAATAATAATAATAATAATAATAATAATAATAATACCTGTAACAATGAAAACATCATTACTACTACCACTGCAAAAACAATAATAAAACTTTAAAGCAAGAAACAATCTCAACTTTTTGGAAAGCATACAGTATAAGCTGCAATTTCTGAACGTTAAAACACTCACACACTGAACGCTAAAACACTCACATACTGACAAGATCATCCTCTGTCGATGGCAAGGTACCCTTTCCCGCCTGGGTAAAAGGAAACATGGAGTAAAGTACCTTTTCCAAGGACACACCGTCGGACCTGAGGTTCGAACTTTCGAGCTCGAAACATCATCGTACGAGTCCGGTAGCCCTACTACTACTACTACTACTACTACTACTACTACTACTACTACTACTACTACTAATACTACTACGACTGCTGCTACAACTGCTACTACTACTACGACTGCTGCTGCACCTACGTCTATACGGTCTTTGTTGAGGTACTTCGCTCTTGTCCTAAAAAATACGCGAGTTTTGTTGTCTGAACGGAAAGTCTTTTTTTTTCGAGAACTGGCAACTGTTTCTCACCCAGTCATGTTTCTCCCTGGTTTGCAGGATCAATTAAAAAAAGTTCTTGTTGATTTGTTAAATGGTAGGACGAGTGCTTGGTGGGCGCTCTGGTGTGGTCCACTCCTTCTGTTTCCTGGTGTCGATTAGTGTCGATAATCCAATTAAATTAAAGGAATAAACAATCAAGCCCCTCGGTCAGCGCAAGGACAATGAAGAAAAATCCCAGGAAAACACAGCAGAGTCGACGGGTCCTGTGGGTTTTATGTTTCTATCGGCACATAATATAGGCCATTTCAGGGACCACCAATAACTGGAGAGAGTGCTAAATATAAATTTCTATGAGTGGAAGGAGCAGAAAACGACAATAGCAAAACAGAAAGAAGGAAAAAACCACTTCAAAGAACCCAAGCTCTAGTCAAAAAGTTCACAAATAACTAGCAGAGCCCAGAGAAATTAGGTTTCTATGACAATTAAATATGATTTAATTAATGTGAAACAACAACAACTATAGAATCGGACTATAAGAAGAAGAAACGCCTGAAACAAGGTTGAACTATTCGATGTATTCAAAATTAGGTTTGACGATTCACTCACAAATGGACTCGATTACCTGCTTTGAGAAAGTTCTGCCCGCCTCATTAAGTCTAGATGTCTAGATCTAAAAAAACGAAGTTCTAGAACTGAGAGAGCGAGCTCTCTTTGAAATATGAAGGCTTGAACGACATTAGTGTTAACCAGTTGAACCCTCAAAGCATATATATATGCACACACACACACACACACACACACACACACACACACACACACACACACACACACACACACACACACACACACACACACACATATATATATATATATATATATATATATATATATATATATATATATATATATATATATCAACAAAACTAGTTGCCGCCATCAAAGATAGTACATAACAAGATGGTCCCCTCAGCCAAAAAAGTGTCCGCCGGAAGTCCGCTCTTTGCTTCAGATGGCGCTGCAGTCTGTTTTGAAGCTCTCTTTTGTTTCTCTAGAAGAAGAATACGAATAGCACCTCCTTGCGTGCGAGGATCGACTGCTGTTCTTCAGCAGTTCGGGTTCGTTCAATGCGGAGTTTTAGAGGTTTTAAAAAATTTTAAAGACCTCTCGTCTTTCATTCTAAAGTCAAATTAAACGAAAAATGCAGTCACCCTTTCCTCCGGAAGAGGTTTTTTGTCAGCGTAACCATTTTAAAAAAGCGTTCTTCCGAAATGTGAATTCTTATTTAGTAAAATACTTGTTAGTTTCACTTTGATTTATTTAACACAAGTAGGGTAACTCAATTCGCAAAGGGTGCGCATTTGCGAAGAGGGCGCCACCGAATTTTGAGGACACTTTTTTCATTGGCTCAAAGAGAGGAGTGGACCTGAGTGGGCCCTCTTGTTAAGAAGACTCTTTGCCGCCATCTTGGATCGTAAAGCGTTTCGATTCCAGCCGTGGGTTCGAATACTTGGGGTCTTTTGTTACCCACACAGCATACAGATCGGATTAACAAGTAGCCTAAATTTCTTCTTTGGAAAGTGGGGGCACAAAGGTATCCCACGTCGTTTGGATACGACAGTAAAACACATACAAATAAAAAATAGCAACATGAAAACCGTGAATCAAAATACCAAACAGCAAGGTAACAAACCTGAAATATTTCTGTCTCGTTCAGGAAGACATGGACCCAGGTGTATAACGGTTTAAACTCCAACTTGGTCACATGGTACACAGCAGTGTTGAGACCCTCCACGGCTTGTCTCTTGGACGCGTTTTCCAGTATAACACGCCTGGATAAATAAAAAAAGAAGGAAAAAAAAGGCAAATGTGTGGCACTGCGGTAAAATTAGGCGCTTGCAAAGTTAGTGACATCCAAGAAACCGACGTTGGTTCTGCCGTTTTGACAATTTTAATCGAGTTTTTGCTTTTGGACTCAGCTTCTTTTATGCCAATTTAAAAACACACTTCCGTGTAGATTTTATTGAAAAATGTTTCTTAAAGGCAAAAAGAATGTGTTTTCCGTTTCCGGGGACACTCAAGCGGTGGAAGTCACCATATATTAGCGGCTATTCTCTCGTTAATTTAATCCTTGAAACTAAGCTACCTCACCTCCTACAATCGCAGATATCTCGACTTCTATCAATACAGAAGGGTAGTTTTTTTTTTATTGAAAACATGCCAAATGATTGAGCTATATATGATACCAAATCCTCTATGTGCTCAAAAATGACTCGCACCTGATTCCACGGCGTCGTGACACAAACGAAAATACGATAGTTTTTTTTTTTTTTTAATCCACAAAAATGATTATAAATGTTTACAATATATTTCTTTCGTTTCTCCTGAAGAAGAAAAGGAATAGCACCTCCTTGCGTGCGCAGATCGACTACTGTTCATTAGCTGTTCGGGTTCGTTCAGTTCGGTGTTTCAGGTTTAAAAATTTTTTTAATGACCTCTGGCCTCTCATTTTAAGTCAAATTAAACGAAGAAAACAGTCGCCTTTTCCTCTGGAAGAGGTATTTTTCTTTGTCAGCATAACCATTTTAACCATCGTTCTTCCTAAATTTGAAATCTTATTATTGAAAAACTTTTTAGCTCCACTTTGATTTTTTTTCACACAAATAGGGTAACTCTGTTCGCAAAGGGTGCGCATTTGCGAAGAGGGCGCCACCGAATTTTGAGGACACTTTTTTAATTGGCTTAAAGAGAGGAGAGAACCATCTTGTTATGTACGTTCATCCGAAATCAAATTGTACCGATATAGTTAAAAAATGGGCTGCTCTGATTACCTCCCTGCGAAGGAAGACAACCATGAATTGATAAGCAAAAATCAAATCAGCAATAAATCATTATGAATGTTAGCAATCTCAGTAACAGGATATATAATAAAATTACATCAATTTCAACAGTAGCAAAAGATACATATAAAATAATATATGTGAGGCAGCGTGGTGGAATCAGGCTCTCGTCAACTTTTGGGCATGTTAAGTTATTGGTATCATCTTAAAGCTTGTTCACGTGTCTTTATTTGGATGAAAAAATATCCATTTATCTTGAATACAAGTAGAGATATTTGAAGGAGGTGGGGGTTACCTGTTTTCAGAGGTAAAATTAGTCAGAAAATGGCCGCCAAAGATTTGTTATTTCCTTAGTTTAAGAGTCCGTGATAACTGAAAATTTACATTTTTTGTGCCTTTAATCAACGTTTTTCAGAAAAATCCACACTGAAATGAGTTCTTTAATGGGCATGAAAGGTGTTGAGCCAAAAAAAAAAAAAAAAAAAAAAAATTCACAAACCGGCAGAAAAATGCAAGTTTCTTCACTTTGATTATTTTGACGAGAGCCTGATTCCACCACGCTGCATCACATATATTATATATTAAAGAACAATGCCACAACAAGATTTGTAGCTGGTAAAAAGAAAAAGAAAAATGACAATAACAATGATTTCATTAGAACAAGTTTTCTTGTAACTTACCGGTCTTTGTTAGCCTCGTTTCCAGAATCTCTCTTGTGTGATATCATATCGTAACGACCAATCATCTTTGGATAGCGTAGTCTTGTGTACCCCATTTTCTTGACTCTGTGAAACGAACAAGCGTAATTTAATTAAATGATTTAAGCTAAGTTTTAGTCAGAGTTTCACGGCACTTGCAAAACAATAAGGTCATGTTATAGTGCGGTTAAAAATTTGGGATTCAATATTACCCGTATTTTGCACAGCAATTTATATCAATTTGTCCCAACATAACCATCTTTCCCGAATAACTGAGGTTAGACTAAAAAACTTTTATTTAAAACATAATTATTATGGAATACTACAAATCTCTGTCGCGCGGAAAATGGGAGCGTTCACAGAACTTTCTTCTTCTCACATGAATTTTGCATACATATGTGGCCTGCGTAACAGCTTACAAATGACACTTTTTACTGGCAAAACTTTAGACCACACATCAATACGATCTCTGATAAATGGCAAGTGAAATTGAAAAGAATCTCTTGCTAATACTTTATAACAAGTTTGATGCCATCATTCTTGACGTTATCAAGATACCGTTAGATTTCTAACCATATCCCTACGTCGTGTTTTACTATCGTATCCATACGACGTGGGGAACTCTGTACCACCACTTTCCAAAGAGGAAATTTACTTGTTAATCCGATCCGTACGTTTTGCATAGTAATCTGTCAAATTGGTTTTTTAGAAATACTGAAAGTTTCAAAGAGATCTTCATACTGGAAGTATTCTAAAATATGAATAATACAACCCCGGGGGTACAAAATGACCCCAGGGCGTACGGATAGGGTTAAGAATGTGCGATTCTTCACACAGTATAACCCACTCCTATTCAACGATGTGCTTGTGGCGGTGCGTTTTGGTTTGAACAATTTTAAATATAATTTATTACATGAGTTATGGAGTAAGATCATAATTTATCCAACGAGTGAAATTTCCAAGTAGCAATCACGAGTTTCAACGAGTGATAACAACTGGCAATTTCACGAATAGGATGAAACATGGTCTAACACCATAACGAGTGTAATTAATTGTTTATACCATACTGATATCAGCTGGCGAAATACATCCGTACCAACAAAGTTCAAATGACCAGCCAATTGGACAAGAGGATCCATTCTAGAGTCTCACTTGAAAACAACATTTTCATGCCCGTCGGTGCTTCGGGGGTCAGATTGTGAATTGGGGAAAATCTAAATTGTTTTCCTTTACTTTTAGCCACGCTAATTTACAAGTTGTGCTATCCGTATGTTTCCCTTCGTGAAACAAACCCCAAACAAAACAATCATAACGTAAATATAAGCAAAGTAATCAGAACATGTACGATTCAAAAATTTAATACGGCATGTTGTCGTTAGAATAGAGATGACTTTGATTTTGATTTTAAGCTTCGTGACCAAAACAAACCAAAGGCAAGGAGTTAGATCTAGAATCTAGATCTAGAATCTAGGTGCATTGCAGTGGCGGTGGGTAGTGAAGGGCTTACGGGCTAGAGCCCCTCACCCCCACCTCCTCCACACCCCAACTATATCCCTTAGTTAATGAAAGTTTCTTAAATAATGAAATAAGCAGTTGAAACCGTTGTGATCGCATGCAATGAACACACAGTTATCAGCGTTGCGGCTAGCCCGTTTATCCAATCTTTGTTGTCACCGCTTACAACTATAGTAACCTAACAGCCAACTCAATGTCGTTAGGGCTCAGAAAGAATAAGCCGGTTCCCACGACCGTCTTTAATGAAACTCTTCTTGTAAAAAGGTAAAAGACTTTTAAAAAATAACACTGCACAGAGGGCTCACGCTCTCTCAGCCCTGACAAAGGGGTGAAAGTTTACGACACACTTTCCCCCAGTGACACAGATACCTATGCGCCCATTGGGCCTTTGTTAGGCGCGTTCTGTTTTCAGCAACAACACGACCCAATCCACCTTATAGACGGTATGTGTTTGGAGTGGTGTGTGTTTGTGCCGCTGAGATTTAACAGTTGTTAATTACATCAAACCACTTTTGAGACAACTTTTCCTTCAGATAAAAACTAGTTAGAGAAATCTGGAGGTGAAACGGCTTCGTCTCCACCATCCAGGAGAGCTTAAATTTAACTAAGAACAAAGAGAGGGAAGAAAAAGGTGACTCTTCTCGTTTGAATGGTTCTCAAAATGCCGTGGCTCGTCGTGAGTATAGAAAAATCATCACTGTTTTGTTCTTATTGCTTGCTTTTTGGTGGTAAAGAAGTGGAGAAACCTAAGTCCCACCCAAATGGGGTCCACCCACCGCCGCTGGTGCATTGACATTGCATTACATTGGTCAGAGATGAAAAAAAATAGGCTTTTTAGCTACAAAAATCGTTACGTTTTTAGGATACTGATTTGCTGATTCTACTTATGTAGTTAGTTTTTGTCTATCAGGTCAGGTTTTTGCAGAATTCACATAAATCAATTCGATTTCCGATACTCTTAATTTTGTAAGTGGAGGTAATATATCAGAATACCACCGGAAGTAACTATTATTATTTCAAAAAAAAGTAATTAACCAAGAGTGTTTTACTCGTTTGTCTAAAGTCATATTTTTCCATTACATATTGCTTTTACTGTCTTCAGTGGTCGTGGATAATTCTCTTTTCTCTATGACTTGACTATGCTTAGTTTGGGGCTAGATCTAGTAATAGATTCTGGCTAATTTCTAGACTATAGCCAGTTTGAAGTTTCCAGTTTTCCTCCAATTGTTTTCGTACGGGTATTTTATAGATCTAGAATCTAGCTATCACTGGGGCGGGAAAAAAATTAATAATAAAAGCTGAAAATCTTCAGTTCCGGACTGTAGACACAAGTAGATAAGGTTATGTCTCATTAACTTGTGTGCTCTGTTTTGAACGTATATATCAAATTACAAGTGTATTAAACTGCTGCTCATCGCTGGGTTAGATCATAAATATAGATTCTATAGGCCCTACGATTGCAATTTTTAATTGGCCGTGCTATAATCTTACAGTAGTTCAATAGTAACATTCTGCATTTATTTGTAATGTGGTCTTATATTGAACTATATTTTGGTATACTCCCTTACACCACAATTCATGGCGATCGCACCCAGTTCCTTCTTATTCTTATTCTGTTTGGTGTTTTTGGGGGGAGTTGGAGGGGTGTGGGGGTGGGGGTAATTCAAATTAATAGCTAAACGATGTTTAAGAAATTTGTAGGTATAACGAATTAATATTAAAAATTTAGTAATGAGTTCTCTCAGTTTTCTTTAGGTACTCATCCAACATTGGTGCCATTAGGAGACATTACGTAGAAGTGATTTGTTGCCAAATTCTTTTCTCTCTTGCTGTTATTTTTGTTTTGTTTTACCAACAAATTGGTAATTCACTAATCAGCTTGTGTATTTTCCCAGCTTTGCTAATCTGTGAAGGCCCAGCTGACAACTGATAAGTTTGACTCATGACTGTAAATCCACAAGCCTGAATGTCAGGTCAACTACAGTGGCCCATCTAGGTAAAGAGAGCGGAGATGTCCTATGGGGTTGCTCACTCTAGTACAAGATGAGGAACACCTCACTCATTGGTGATGGAGATTCAAAATAATTCCCACTGTATTGGCTCTCAACCCCTATGATTCCATACTCATAAAGGAAGTGGTGTGTGTCAACCAATGTGGCAAAACAGTAAGTCAAAATTGATTTTGATTCTTACGTGTCATGAGAAATCAGAGTGACTTATTTCAGATAGGCTACCCGATATCGCTCTCAGAAAAACGCCTCACTTATACTTAGGCTATACTTATAGAGTGATTAGTTCATTGAAAACAATGTCTTATTCAGTTTAAGAGAAGAGAAGTAAAAAGCAAACAATAACTGCACTTTTATTGATACTGATTTGATTCAGATTACATTCAGGTTACAGATTAGGCCTAGTATTAGTGTGAGAGATAATACCCCCTTCACCTCCATTTAAACCTATTTATGCTCATCAACCGTGCTTCAATTCTTTTGCCAGGAATTGACACAGGTAAAAGTACCGTTATTGAAAATGAAATAATAGTTTGATGATAGAAAATTGCATGTTTAGCTTTGTTTTCATTACTGTTGAACTTTGCAAGCCTGTCACTGGTGATTTTGTTGGCTTGAAAAAAATACTTCCAAGAATGACAGTATGTAAATGAAACCAGTTTTGTATATCATATCATTTCAGTCTCAGCTCTGTACTTTGAAAAATCTGGGAGCCATCGAGGAAAAGAGAGGTGTAAAGCTTGGAGAGAAAGCCTTTGGCGCACTTACTCAGGTACCATATTTGAGGATAAGAAATTTCACTTGACTATCCCCTAATTTTCAAAGTCCCATCAATCAACAATTATTGTTCCATACCCCACAAGCAAAACTTAGCTCATTTGTGACCTATATGATGGATGTTGTTTTTGTTTTTTAATGAAGAAGGAAGCAAGTTCTCCTGAGACCTATGGTGCTTGTCATGCCTTGTGATGCTCGAGGGCCATGATGATGAACGCCGTTCATCATATTTTGCATTTGGCTTACTGCTTCATTACATGCATTTCATAAAACTAATAGCAGATTCACATTCCTCCACATTTTAAAGAATATTTTCAGAAATCTTTTCCTTTTAGAGATAGTAGAATTTATAAACTGGGTCTAATCATATATATGCAACCAACCACTAATCTTAGCGCTACTCTTTCTTTGTCCCTGGTGATCAAAATCAACAACTGTCTGGTGAAGCACAAATAACTGACCCAGTGTAATGAAGGGGTTAATGCCCATCGTCTTGTTGGCTCGTGCTTCATGCATTCACTCACTCCCAGACTCACAGAAGTGTGTCAGTGGAGAAAGGGAGATTATCACTAGGCCCTAGGCTAGGCGTACACAGTTGCCGAGTCGCTGGTGTGTAGTGTGCACTTAGATTGGGTACGCGGCACCTCTGGTGGCCAAGAGTGAAGGGGTTGTGGGGAAAATTAACATTAGTAGGCTTCATTTCAGGTTGGGGGCAAATAGTAGCCTATGTTTATAAAGGCGTTCCTTTTCGTGCTTTGGCAAAACCTGGAGGAAAGCTGGGCTAGTAAAACAGGGTGGCAGTTTTGCAGGGTTAGAGAGTATATATATTCTGCTTTCTTGTCCTTTTTTGTTTTTTGTTATAAATGAAATTGGACTCTATCAGCAGAATTCTTGTGCTTGGGGTCTGCATAAATTAATAACTCCCTTCTGCTTAGAGTGTTAAATGTTTTTATAGTCTGCTATTGCAATTTTGCCATTGAATCGGATACTAACTTCTGTTTGCAGAGGATAATAACAACACCTAAATCCTTATTCTTATGGATTTTTTCCAGATTTTTTTTCTCTTCTTTTTTTTTTTCAACCAGGAGAAGATTGGATGTCCCCAGTCCTATTACACAAAACCTCTGAGGTCGTTCAACTCTTTCCACCGCTGATGTGAGAAGCAGTGGTGGCCACGTTGCTACACAGAACCAGCACAGATGGAGACCCACATCATGACAGATGCCCACTTACTAGTGAAAACAACTGGTGCTTTTACAGTATAACACAGGTCAAACACAGAAGACTCAAAATCACGCATCCGTAGAACTGTGCCTGCGGTCCCGTTTTGTTTTTCCTTCTTTATCTTTTAAAAATATCCTTCGAACTACAGATCCCTCGAACTACGGATGCCTCGAACTACCGAGACCAGTTCCAACGAATTCGAGCTATCTGTGTTATACTCTACTTTTACAAAAGGCGTTACAGCAAAGGAAGCACAGCACCATCACACAAGGGAAGGCTTTCTGCCCACCTCAAACCCCCTCATTTATGAAGCCTGTGCATCACAGATGAGCTAATGGAGATCAAGTATGTGCCTGGCGTGACACAAAAACAGAATGAGAGTTTCCGTATGTTCACACCTGGTTGAAGCAGTGAGTGCCCTAAGACGGTCTTTGTGACCAAACCAAGAGTAGAAGCAGCTTTTGCAATCATTACTGCAGACTGGAAGTTGGGGGCCCTTGGCACCCAGACGTTTATGCCATTTCTGAAGTTACAGGTCTCAGCCAAACCATGGACAGTGGCATCAGAAGGGACTGTACGCAAATATAGAGGGCAAAGACTGGAATAGAGGGTGTGGCTTAGAAAAACAGGAAAGGAACCATCTTTTAGAGGAGGAAAATTGGACTGGCAGACGTCTCTACTGCCCTGGAAGAGGGACTGATTAGGAAAAAAAGAAGTCCTTCTGCAATTTACGGCTCTGTTTTCCTCTTTTGGCAACTTGGAGTTGCATGTTTTTGACAAATTTCCCTTAATTTCTTCTTTTAAGTTAATGCTACCGTTAAATTGACCTCTCTGTTGCATCACTACCTACTGTATTTTGGGGGGACTTTTTCTTAAAATTAGATATAAAAGAATTGGGTACATTGACAAATGATTAATTGTTTTTATACAATTCAATTCATGCTCCTATCTGTTTCGGTTAGAAAGTTGTGACAAAATCAGTGCGTTTTTTTCAAGTTTTCTCAAAACGACAAAAATTAAGGGGTATGGGTTGCGGCCCGGACTCTCATTTAAGACTGAAGTTCAGGATTTCTTTTATATTTGGCCTGACTATGTGAAAATGAATTTTCTGTGATCCTGGTTGGGCTTTTTCAAATATCTCTCTCCGATTTCGAAAAATGCAGTTTCAAGTGCTTCAGTTGATGCGAAAATGCAAAAATGAATAGATTTAAGCAATAGCTATGACGTTATCCTCAATATCTCTTCAGAGGTTTCAAGTATAAAAAAAAGCATACCCAGGATCACAGATTTTATTGCTAGTGTGCTTATGGGAAAATATAAGCACTTTAGTCAATAAACTGATTGAGCGAGAGCGCGGGCCGGATTGAGTCAAAATTGCTTCTGTACCCCCAAAACATGAAATATTTTCAAATTCCTTAAAGAAAGAATACATTTTGATATTTGATATTCAGTTTGAACTCCTAAAGTGTTTTATAATCAGTTTGAATGATGCTGGAATGTGTTAATAACAAAGTTAGAAACATTAACTGCCACCTACCCTTAAAGTTCAGTCTTCTTTCATTTATATAGATCTGTAATATAAACGAAAATTCGAAAGGCAATGCAAGTTAGATAAACAGTGGGGTTTTTTAATGTTTGATAAAGTGACTACCAAATTTTAAACCAATATTCGATGATATTTTATTCAAGCTGATATAGGCCTACATCTAGATCTAAATCTGAGTGTTTTCCGATATTTGGTTGTATTGTTGTAGATCTATCATTATGAGAATTAAAATTTGGTGTCCACTGTCCACCCGCTGTGTTTATCTGGTGTGCTGCTAGGCTACAATGTCTGGACGGAAAAAGGAATTCCCACACGTCGATTGTGCTAATTAAATTGAAGGAGGGAAGTTTAGCTGCACCTGACAAGCCATTTTATTATTATGATGACCCATTAGAACAAATGATTATTTATTTCGAGAAAAGGTGTGACTTAATGACCTGAACGCGCTTCGCAGCGAAGTTTTTCAGTTCTTACTAGCCTACTTTGCTTACAGAGGGATAGAAGTAGAAGGCGAATATAGTGCACGGAGTAATTTAGGCATTTTTTTATATTTCAGGATATATTTTACCGGAAGTGCAATGCTAAAACAACTCCAAGTATGGTATAAAATGTAATCTTCCATTGTTGCAAAAGCGGAGTAAAATAAAAACTTCAAATTTTGTTTCGCACCATTAATACTATTGCATTTGAAATGGTTCTCAAAACATGAATTCCACAAGCATTGGTGTGTCCCGTTTACAAAAAGTAAGACAGACTTGCTTTTATAATTGTCTCAGCTCATGGGATGCAAGTCTCTTGAAATCTGTAGAAACCATCCGTTGGGATTTTTTATTCTTATATTTATTAAGGAAATTTCTAGAATACAGAACAGGCGTTTAAAGATATTTATCTGTTAGGACAAACTGATATAAATCAATGCACAAAAGTTGAAGAATCTATTGTCGACAGTTGAGGAGAATTCTGACGGTGATATATATTTTAGAGCACAATGGAGTAACGGACATAAAAAAAGAAGGAGAGATAAGAACAACCATTATTGGAAAGAAGGAGCAAACCACATCTACAGAGCACCTGCACTCTTGAACTTGGGTCGTTTTGTGGAGTTTTCAAAACCCTCAACCTATTTGTCTCGGTCCTTTCGAAGACGACGTTTAGGGGGGGGG
>NW_004797354.1:639700-641255 GCF_000002075.1 Aplysia californica | reverse complement strand
GGGGGGAGAGGGGCCGAGAAAACAACCCAAACTTTATCATCATCATTATCATCTCGCCTTGTCCACCGTAGGTTGTTGCGTCCCAAGTCACCTGATGACGATAGCCATCTTGACTTTAGGCCACCCTGCGAGCGTTCAACACAGCGAAAACGCACACTGTCTCTGACGTTACCAGTATTACGTCCTATAGGTCTACCTCTCTTCCTGAACAGCTAAAAATAATATGTGTCGCGACGTGGTGGAGTCATTTTTTCTAATAGTAGAGGGTTTTACGGCGCTCGCAACTGCATAAGGTCATTTGAGCGCCAAGGGGTGGGTGTCAACAGAGAAGTCTTTACAAGGAATCAGACTTAGACTGCTCACCTCCGTAGCTTCAACAGCACAAGGTCTGCTTCGACTATCAAGGCACCCCAAAATAGCAGGCACAAGAGAGTGACAAACATACATGTACAAAAGAAGTAGAGGAAAATGACAATAGTAAGGATCAGGAAAGAAATAGCAGCAGTTCCTTGTTGTAGATCAGGCACAGTTATGAGCTTGACATGAGTCAGCCCATTTACAATTCTACTATGCTTGAACGAGAAATGTCCCCCCCCCTGGGAATGGCCTAAAGACACTTCAGTCAGTGGCACTGCCCCGGGGGGTCTGGTGGAGTCAGACGCTCTTGAATTTTGGAGCACGTAATTTAGAGGAATTGATACCCTTCTGAAACGTATTCATTTGTCTTGTATACCGATCTATTTCAAACAGAAGTAGAGATGTGTTGAGGAGGTGGGGGTGGTCGCCAAACAGCAGAGGTAACATTATGGAGAAAATGACCACCAAGGTTTGATGGTTCCAAGAGGAGAGGTCTTGCAGTTTCGCAGATTTGAATTTTTTTGTTTGACTTTGATCATTGGTATTTTAGTAAGATACGTACAGAAATATGTTTATACTATACATGGACATCAAAGGTGTTAATAGTAACCCCCCCTCCCCCCCTCCAAAAAAAAAAAGAAAAGAAAAAAGAAAATAAGGTGATAATATCGGTTGCTTCGATTTCTTTATTTTTATGAAGCACCTGATTTTTTTTTAGTTTTAGAAGGAAATTTATGGCATTTGTAGCACAATAAGGTCATACAAATGCTGAAGATTTGAAGTTTTACAATAGAGTAACAACAAGGGCAAAAAGGGAAGAGAAAGGATCCGGAGGACAGATGTTCCATACGGAAGAAGGAGCAAACTCCACCAAGTGCCTGATTTCTCCACGATGACACACATATCTAAGAGGAGAGGAAAAACAACAAATAAAAGAAAACAAACAAAAAACATGCAAACAGACAAACAAACAAACATGCTCACCGTCCTTTTAAGTCATCGTCCTCTCCACCCCAGCCAAAGTAGAGATTGGAATCGCCGTTGATGTGTTTGAACTGGCTCTTGGTGAAAGCAACCACTCCCCCAAAGTAACCCTCGTAGGGAAGCCTGTGGGAATAAACAAGATTAGAGAGTCTCTCCTGTTGTCTGTCTGTCTGTCTGTCTGTCTGTCTGTCTGTCTGTCTGTCTGTCTGTCTGT
>NW_004797354.1:636935-639190 GCF_000002075.1 Aplysia californica | reverse complement strand
GTGTGTGTGTGAGTGTGTGTGTGTTCCTCTCTTTCCCTCTCTGTTTGAGCGTGTGTGTACATGTGTTTGTGTGAGTCTGGTTAAGTCCTTTCCCATCCCAATCAGATACTCTTTTATTTCGATTTAATATACTATTTGTATTGTTTGTTTATGACTTTCTGAATAAAGTGGTTGGGAATCAAAAACCATGTGCTTGTGTGTGTGTGTGTGTGTGTCTCTCTCTCTCTCTCTCTCTCTCTCTCTCTCTCTCTCTCTCTCTCTCTCTCTCTCTCTCTCTCTCTGTGTGTGTGTGTGTGTGTGTGTGTGTGTGTGTTTGTTTGAATATATCTGTGTGTAAGTGTGTTTGTGTGTGCATATTTTTATGGCAGAGGGTTAAAAGATTATCAGAGAGAAACAGAGGAGCGAAAGAGAGAGAGAGAGAGAGAGAGAGAGAGAGAGAGAGAGAGAGAGAGAGAGAGAGGGGGGGGGAAGAGAGAGAGAGAGAGAGAGAGAGAGAGAGAGAGAGAGAGAGAGAGAGAGAGAGAGAGAGAGGAGGGAGGGGGAGGAAGAGAGGACGGAAATGACCACTACTAGAACCGTATGGGGCTTGTTTTTTTTAAAATCATTTTAAAGCGCACTGGTGAAAACTTAAGTAAAAGAGTGTGCTATAAAAGTGAAATCTATCATTGTTTTTAATGTTATTACTAGGTTAAAATTAAAACTTGAGGCTCCACTCACGAATATTTCCACTTGCTTACGGCAGCTGTTAGGTGTTTGGGGTTCGAACTGCAGCGGTAGAAGCAATGATCATTTAGAGGTAGCATATCGACATCGTGAAAGATGAAACAGTCGAAATTGTCTATTTTCTCAGCCTCCAAAAAACCGACGTTGAAGAGCATCCCTCGGTTAAAGGTGGTAGGCATGTCCTAGAGGTAAGAGAAATGTATCCATTACCGAGGCATAGGGAGAATTAAAATTTAAGCATTCTAATTCAATGCACTTAACTTTCGATGGGAAACAAACAAACAAGCAAACAAACATACAAACAAACAAACAAACAGATAAACTAACAAAACAACGTGTGTAAACTCTAAAGAGAGACAGACAAACAGACAAAAAGGTGGGGAGTGGAGATCAGACAGACAGACTGGGTGAAAAAATATATACAGAGAGAGAGAGAGCGAGAGAGGGAGAGCGAGAGAGAGGGAGAGAGAGAGAGAGAGAGAGAGAGAGAGAGAGAGAGAGAGAGAGAGAGAGAGAGAGAGAGAGAGAGAGAGTAACTATTATTTTGGTTGCATTCTAATGTGCAATAAGAACGATTTTTCTTTTTGAGCAATGTTAGATGCTAATCATGATCATCCCCATCAAGTGCTAGATCATCGTCAGATCATGATTTGCCATTCATTTCGTTGCTACATCGCTCTTTGAAAAATGTATTTAAAAGTTATGGTACTATTATCCTGAGCATTTCCCCGTCACCCATCTAATAATTAGGTATTCCAAGTGAATAGGTGTTGGTCATCTTCTGCCTTGTTTGACCTCAATTTTGTCAGTGAGAACTAGAAGTTCAAGGCTTTTACGTCTATTCAAGTGTCTCAAAAGCTGCTCTGTCTTTTTCTGATCGTGTTTGTCAGCGACCGGCTTGCGTTATGAGAACACTGGAATAGGGAGCGATTTTACATCTATTGTTCACATGACAATGTATTTTCTAACCTAACACTGGACCAGCAAACAGCTCGTTATGGTACAAATATGATGTTTTGCTTTTTTGGGGGCATTCCAAACCAACTCTTAATATTTCCCCGCTACGTTCAGCAGGCTGAAAAATCTCGAACTTTCAACTTAAGTGGATTGCTTGCGACAGCAACGATATTCTCCAGTGTCACTAAAGATAGCGAAAATAAAATATAGAAGCTATAGAAATTTGGATTCTCTGGAGACGGTTGAGAAATTCCTGGAAGGAAAAGACATCAAACGAGGTAGTACTTAAAGACGCCCGTGTGGGCGGCTACACATCGGAATAGCCAGCTTGCGTGAAACTCAACATTGGAATAGCGAGCAATTCTGATATTGGAATAATGAGGTGTTTCTTCCTATATTTCGCTTAAAACCACACACACACATACACACATACATACACACTCACACACACACACACACACACACACACACACACACACACACACAGGGAGAGAGAGAGAAAGAGAGGGAGAGAGAGATAGAGAGAGAGAGAGAGAGAGAGAGAGAGAGAGAGTGGGGGGGGGGGGGGGAGAGTA
>NW_004797354.1:605399-636835 GCF_000002075.1 Aplysia californica | reverse complement strand
ACACTTACACATCTAGAACTTCGTAAATTTATTGTACGCGTACACACGACTGTCAACTCTGACACCATTTCCTTTCCTTGCGAAAAATTACCATATATGGCTTTTGATATTATAGCAACGACGTTCAGAATGAAGCATGAACCAAAACATTAATTAAATACCACCTCCCATTTCCTTCAAAATCATCCTCAGTGTGTTTTTGCTCATTATTATTGATCTATTTTTTTTTAGGTCTCAACTGCTTTGAGAAGACGTTTTCAGGAAACTGGTTTTCTGTTCATTATTGTTTTGACAGATCTTGGTGACAACAGCGAAACAAGGAGAGTCTTTAGATCCACGACAGACATTCCTACATACGCATACAACTTACAATAACAATAATTTTACGAACTTCTACTGTATATGTGTGAGTGTTCTCTCTGTGATAGGGCCGAAGTCGATACTTCGATGGAAATTGCTCATGGATCTTTAACGATACCAACTTCTTCTGTTTGTAACAATAAGAAAAAAACCAAACAACAACTCGCTATTCTAGTGTCAGAAATGCTCCCTATTCCAGTGTTGAGTATTACCCAAGCTGGCTATTCATATGTTGACGAGTGTGCAAACTTGCTGTTCCAGTATTATGCTTGCTGGCTATTCCGATGTGCAGCGGTCCACGCGGGCTTCTACCTACGAGAGGTATACTATCTCGTTGGATGTCTTTTTCTTCCAAGAAATGTTCAACAGTCCCCTGGGAAACCACATTATTATCTATTGCTTGTTTAATTTGATTTCACTGTCTTTAGAGACACTGGGGAAAAATTGTTGCTGTCGCAAAGCAATCCACTCATTCCAAATTTTGAGATTTTTCGTTTTTTTACACCCGACCAAAAAGCTATATATAAATACTTGGTAAAGGTTTACAACTTTGTTGCTTTTCATGATTCCTGACTGGAGCAACGGAAAGAAAACTAGTTTTTTTTATCTCTGTTGTAAAAAGTTCCCAATTGTACTTTGGCGGATTGTTTGTGATACCGACGATATAAAAAGCGATAGGTAATAACAGTCAACAGAAAGAAAGGGAAGTAACGTTTTGTTTTGAATTTTTCGCAGATTTGTCTTCCAATAACAGGCAGAAAAGAAGCAAAGTGATTTTGTTTCGAAAACGATGAGAATATTCTTTTTTAAAAATTCAAACAGAAATGAGATTCTATCTTACCTTTTTCTTTTAGTCCCTAGTCCTGATTTTGGTGCCGATATTTGTAAGTTAAGTAAAAATATGCTAACAAATTGTTAAGCTTCAAGAAAAACAAAACAAGAAAAATGGAAATTGTTTGGTCTGTGTTGATGATGATGATGATGATGATGATGATGATGATGATGATGATGATGATGATGATCGTAGAACCGAACCTACCTGATCTATAACAAAAATGCGGAAGTCAGCTAACTGTCGGACAAGCAAAGGAATCAAAGTATTGAGGAGAATATGCAGATGCTCGAACCGGTTCCTATAGGGGATGATTATGGCCAAACGTTCAGCAGACCTACAGCTCTGGGGTCGATGGCTTCCTCCAGACATGAACGGGAATTTTTCGATCAGTTTTTCTGGCGTAATGTGTTCTTGAGAGGCAACCCTGATGCCTTCTGGAGAGTCAAAGTGAAAGAAATATTACATTAAGGTGTGTGTGTGTGTGGCTCAAAATCATGGAATTTGCGTTGTAGGCATTTTTAGCTTCCTCAGCCTCTCCTACAACTATCTCATGGCATAAGAACCCCCAAAAACTGGTAACCGCCATTTCCTCACAAAGTCAGTATTTTATTTTTCTTTATCGGCCGTTTTCTCAAAATGCAACTTTTCTCTATACTTTTTTTAATAACTCCACCATTTTTCATCCAACATTCATGAAATTTTCACAGCATGAAGAGAAAAGGTAATACTAAAAATTTGTCTGTTGAATGTTTGATATATGGAATAGATTTTTGTTGGAGGTGTCTGGAGTGTGGATTTTCACGGATTTTTTCGCAAACTTGAATGCTACCTCAGGAAAAAATTCATTAAAAATTTTCTGATTCTATTAGGAAAAAAACAACAAAATAAATTTTTAGGTATATTGTTTGTGAACATGCATGCGAAAAAACAATCAATTTCCATGAGCGATAAGTGCGGTATTGATTACGTAAGACATGTCAATAAAATCCAATATGGCGGCGTATCCATGGAAACGAAACTTTTTTCTCAAATTTGATTGCGGATTTTAAGACTCCTTACTATGCTTGTTATATGTGTGAAATTAAGTAAAATTCGGCCTAGTAATAAGCGAGATAGTTTCCAGGTGTAGCCCCCCCCCCTTTAAAGGTCAAAATTTGCTCATTGTCGAAGAGAAAAATTGCTGTGTATTTGTTAGTGCTCTACTGAATTTTGTTGACTGATTGATTGATTGATTGATTGACCGATTGATTGATTGATTGAATGATTTCATGATTGATTGGTTGATTGATTGATTGATCAGTGATACAAAATTCATTCATTCATTCATTCATTCATTCACTCATCCATTTGTTCATCAATCTAATCAGTCACAATGTCAATCATTCATTCATTCATTCATTTATCCATCCATTCAATCAATCGTTCCGTCATTCTTTTGTTTACCCTTACTTCTATCCTTTCTGAAATTCACCCATACTTTCGTTTTTCTTTGGATAGTTAATTAATCCAATTTTCAGTTTTTGTTCATACTCTATTCAACGCGTTTTACTTTGTTTTACTTTGTGGGTGGTTGGAGGATGCCACTGATAGGTCCTATGTCTTTACTTTCCATAATAATAATCTTATAAATGACCATTAATTTTTCAATGCACTTATCTTTCCTTAAACTTTCAAAACAAACAAGTTGATTGTTTTACTTTGATTAATTATTAAACAAGTTAACACCAACCTGTTAAAATGTTACGGGTAGGAGGTGCCCTTGAAATCTGTTTTGTGTATTATGCTGAAGACCATTGTAAATTTTGTAAATACACGTTTACGTCCCTTTGTTGACCGAAATTATTATTATCTCACTGTCGCAGTTGGCTGGTAGCTTTGCGGGTGCTTCTGAACTGCTAACTACCTCCGTGAAAAGAAAAATTCAATGGTATGGTCATAATAATATGACAAGAGCCGCAGTCTATTGAAGACCCTCCTACAATAGACAGTTCAGGGTGAAAGAAGAAGAGGCAGGCAGAGTAGAGCATTGCCTCTATCCAAGTCCTTGCTCATGACAGTCTGATGTGGAGACAGCTGGTGCAGCGTTAAACAATGCAGTCACCCCCCCCCCCAACCCAGGGAAGGGTTAAGAGACTCGTAATCATAATCGTTAAAATCTGTGTGGCTTGATTCTTCTTTTCCTTTGTGAAAGCTTCTGTTGTCTGTACAATCTTCTTAGCAAAATGTCAAAGATTATAAGTTAGCTTTGTGAAAAAATCTGTTGTCTGTACAATCTTCTGAGCAAAACATCAATGATTATAGATTAGCTCAGCGTTGCTTCCAAACTACAATTCAGCCCTTCTCGTTGCTTAGTTCAATGCGCTCGAAACGTAATACTCACTGAGATCAGGTGGTTTAAAAGGGCAAATCCCCGAAGATGAGGTGGATGATTCCCCCTCCTGATATAAGTGGGGAGCAGACGTAGACTTGATATTTCTCTTTCCGACGTCCACAATAGCCAGTCGACCCGTGTCGTAGCGTGCTTGGATCGATATGTTTGGACGTCGTTGTGACGTTTCACGTAAAAATGATATCTTTTTTTCCAGGTCTGTTCCTATCAAAAGAAAGCAAATTATTATTATTGCATTAGACCCGCATGCAAAGACCCCAGAAGATTAAACAGAGTGATTTGTGGGCTCTCGTGGCCTAGAGCTTAAGGTGTACGCCTCTCATTCAATAGGCTGCGGGTTCGAATACGGATAGCGACTGAAAATTTTCTTCTCTATAATTGTCTCCTTTCAAGTCCTTTAATGCTCTCTAACAATGTTATGCCGTCTGCGTTCGTCTCCACCATCTTCTCCCACCCCATCATCTCCTTTGCCCCCTCCTCTAGGCTCATGACTCTTTCTGCAGCCTTTCTGCAGCCTTTCTGCAGCCTTTCTACTGCTCCTCTTAGGCTCCTTCTCACTGCTGTCTTTCAACTATACCCCTGATCTTATGATAGGTAAGATCTACACCTAGCCTTCTCGGACAATGGCGAAAAATCCCTGAGTTCCCGAGTGCACGTTGCGCACGTTGATGATCCCTTTCTTTTTGGTGGTCCAAAACCGATAAGAGTAGGCTTACGTCGCCAAAATTTCCTACCAACTGAAAACTTTTGGTGTGTCCTGCGCGCTCATATGACCTTATGCAGTTTCGAGGGTGTAGAACACTTACCCTGAGTCCATATCATAAATCTGATCTGGGTAAACTGTCCAGCTGATGGTTCACGCCATGTAACAACACTTTCTTGACCGACTTGTTCATTCCGTCAAATTCTTCCTTAGGATTATATACAGTGTAATGCCATTATCATTATTATTGTTGCCCAAGAATGTTGATTAAATGTATTCATTCAAGACCCTCACTATTACCCATGACCAGATCTCACTGAAGAAAATTCGCTACCCAAGAACTATACAGTTCTGTCTGACTTTTGGTCTTTTTGAGTTACTGAGACAATGAGACCAGAAACCAATTAATATTCTATATGAACTATATGCTCTATCAAAATCATCCAGTGTCGTTTTCAAGATATTCTAAGAACTGCATTCGGAAAAACTTGACATGTTGTGACACTCAAAACTTTTACGTCAAATTTCTCAAAACAAGTTACTCAGAAAATAGATCGTAATAATTTCTGGGTATCAGAGAAACCTTTGTACGGAGAATTCTAGAGAGAGTGCAAGGTCAGTAGCACTTCGCCTTAAGGTGTGCATGGTTGAAATTACCATTATTCATGTAACACGACACCGCAGCTTTTTTTTTTTTTTGGTAAGTGTTTTTACGGCGCTTTTAACTGCATAAGGTCATATGAGCGCGCGGGATATATTAAACATTTTCAATTGGTATGAAATTCTGAATTTTGCCCGTGTGGAGGCCAAAGCCTACTACTCATATCCATTTTTAACCACGAAGGGATCTTTACGTGCACAACTTGCACACGGGACGTCAGAGATTTTTTCACTCTAAGTGTAGATCTTACCTGCCATAAGATCAGGGGTGTGGCTGAAAGACAACAGTAAGAGGGATTCAAGGAGTAGCAGTAGAAAGGCTGCAGAAAGAGCCAGGAGCCCAGAGGAGGGGACAAAAGAGGTGAGGGGTGGGGGCAGAAAGTGGAGACGAAAGTAGAGACGAAAGTAGACGAAAGAACATTGTCAGAGAGCAGAAAAGGATGTGAAAGGAGACAATTTTAAAGAAGAAAATTTTCCGTCGCTGCCCTGATTCGAACCCTCGATCTATTGCATGAGAGGCAAATACCTTAACCTCTAGGCCACGAGAGTCCCCATAATAATAATAATAATAATAATAATAATAATAATAATAATATATATATATATATATATATATATATATAAATATATATACATATATATATATATATATATATATATATATATATATATATATATACATATATATATATATATATATATATATATAGAGAGAGAGAGAGAGAAAGAGAGAGAGAGAGAGAGAGAGAGAGAGAGAGAGAGAGAGAGAGAGAGAGAGAGAGAATGGAAAGTGTAGATGAAGGGATTGTTGGGGCGAACGATGGGGTCGGTAGTCGGTAGATGTTATTATGTTTGTTAGATAATTGAGAGGAGATCATCAATCATGTCATTCATAGTGTAGTGACTTAGTTACAAGATACCTGCGTGCAAAAAAGTAGTCCAGTTATAATAATGGGTTTTTTAAAAATTGTTAATACGCATAGGCGTATATAAGACTCTGTTAAACAAACTTTACTTCGTCTGCACTTAGACCTAAACTCGCACAGGGAACAAAAATTCAAATAAAGATAATTGAAGAACACTTTAACTGAATTTATTCTTTTTTTTTCTTCAAAAAAGAGCCTTTCGACTCTTTAGATTAAGTGTGTACAATTTCAGATTTCAACAAAAACGAGAAGTTCATGTAAAATGAGTTTAATTCACACTTGTCGGATTTCAAAAGTGTGAAAGCCATAGTTTTTCATAAACATTGTTAATAGTTGGTGTAGCCACTTCGTTTGATCAAACACTCGGCCAAACGTCGATGCATGGACAGGACATGCCTTCGGAGAATTTGTTGCGGTATGTTCTGCCGACTATTGGACGAGGCAGCCCAAGAGTTGTTGAACGTTTTTTTACAGGTGGGTGGTTGTCCCTTATCCACCGGTCAATGAGATCCCTAATTTTTCTATAGGGTTCAAATCCGGACTACAAGCTGGCCAGTCCATGCGGGTGATAGCTCGCTGCTGCAGGAAGTCCCCCACGATGCGTGCACGATGTGGCGCGGCGTTGTCGTCCTGCAGTACAGCCTGGGGTCCAAACTGCTGCAGGAGAGGAACAGTAAGGGGACTCAGGATTACCTCCTTGTACCTTGTCGCGGCCAAATTGCCCTTTATATATGGTACAGGGGGTCTTGTGGTGAGCTGAGAAGCCTCCCCACACCAGAACGGACCCTCCATCGTAGGGCACCACCTGCTGGATGCACTCAGGGTGGAACAGCTCTCTTCAGCGCCTCCAGACGTGGGCTCGCCTGTCTGGGTGCAGCAGGTTGAATCTGGATTCGTCCGAGAAGACTACCTGGTCCCACTGACATTGTGTCCACTGTGAATGGCGAGCAGACCACGCCCGGCCAGCTGCTTTGTGGGGCGGCGTGTGCCTTTGGGCGGCGTGTGCCTTGGGCGCCTGGCAGGGACACGAGAAGCGAACTTGGCTCTACGGATACAGTTCCTTACAGTCTCCTCGCTCTATTGGACATAGGCTGTCACTCGTAGTTGGTCCCTGACGCGGTTTGCAGTAGTGGTTCGGGACGTCACGGCCTGTCTAACAATGAACCGGTCGATGCTGTCGTTGGTCAAACGGGGGGTCCTGGTCGAGGTCTGTCCAGGACCCTTCCGGTCGCTTACCATCGTTCTTGCAGCCTCTGTATGACTGATGGGGACACCTCAAGTCTATGTGCAACGACTCGGAACGTGGAGCCATCTTGGAGTCAGCTAAGGGCTGTCGACGTCAGGCAGCGAGCGTCGTCGGACCATCGAGTTGTAATGAAACATGGCTAAAAAACGCTGGCTTATAAAAGGTTGTAAGTGAGCAATATTCACAGCTAAGATATCTGTTAGCACGTGCCAAGCTTAGTTTTAGCTAACAGTCCCTATACCAATGTTGCTGAAGTAGAGAAATTTAGCCCATTTTTCATGCTTTTCGCTTGTGTATCAGAATGCCCTGCGCCGTCACTGTGAAGCTGGTGCAGGCAAATTTGCTGTACAAGCAAACTGTGTCTAATCGTCAGTGCCTGTGCCAAGTTTGGTTGACTGATCTTAACGGGTTTGTTAGATATTGAAGTTTAAATTTGAAAGATGAAAACACAAGTTGTTCCTTGACTTTTTTGGGCGAGTTGAGTTCACAACCCGACGTTCTGTCAAGTCTACAATAGTTTGCTTTGATTTTTTATCTACCCTTTCCAAGCCTAATTGTCTTTGCATTACAATTCACCGCCCCACCCTGCTCCGCTCCGCCATGCTGCAGATAGAGCTTGCTGTTGAGTGGGAATTTGCGATATACAAATAGCTACCTCCGAATAACAAAGTTCTATCCGACATTTTTGGCCGTTTTGGGTTACTTGGACCATGAGATAATAAATCAAATGCTCTATCTTTTCTATCAGTGGAAGTGGGGGGGGGGGGGTTAGGGCTGATGCTCCACAGCATCATATTCGTCACTGTTCGTGTCCGAATAGTCACAGTCAGGGTTGTCAGTTTGAAGCCAAATCCCAGAAATTTGGGTCTTTTGGCTCCAAACTCCTAATGTTCAAGAAGAAGGGGAAAGAAGAGATAAGAAAAACAGAAAAAGAAAGAATAAAAGAATTTAAAAAATGAAAGTGAAGCAAAGAGCTTGGGCTGTTCGATGATTAAACTAGTTAACACGATTTAACTCATTCGCAACGTCGAGCCGTGGGCAGCGGCGCGTCGAAATTGTCTTCATCAATACTCTAAGCCGCCCCCGACCGCTCGAGCACCGACCGATAATTCTAGCTTAGATTTTATTCCAATCCACGTATCCATGTTAAAATAAAGGTTATAATATAACATTGACTTCCGGGTCAAGCGTTTCCACCGAAAATCAGAAGTTTAGATTCAGTTTTGAAACGCGATTTCGTAGTTTATGCGATGTTGTTTTATCCCGATGCCCAGACACCAGTCTTAGTACTTCTACAGAACAAACTGTATCTTTATTTTGCTAACTAAAGAAATGTCAGACTCTTCTTTCTAATACTATTGGACTCAAATTGCCATATGCAATGTTATTGAGAAATCAATATTTTTGAATGCTAGATCTAGGTCTAAATCTAAATTGTCAAAATATTTTTTTCTCCCCAAAATCACTACTTTTGGGGACATTACACAAAAGTGCCACTCAAGATATGTATAGGTTTATTCCAAATGCAATTCTAAATAATTCCATAAAAGATACTAGTGTTTTTTCTGTTTGTGATCCTTTTTTTCAAGATTATAGAAGAAAAAAAATCAATATCGGATTTTATGATCCAAATGTACAAATTTTTTGGAATGTATGTAAATAATTGCAATTTTTTCAATATTTTCCTGTTCTATATATTCATTTATGGTTATTTTGATGTATCATTTGACTAGGTGCAAATACATTTTTTGAGTTTCACCAAAGATTATTAATTTTTTATTTTCAAATTTAATACGCATCCAATCAAAATTGTGTTGCATAATCGCCGCTTACAGGAACCAAAGTTGAAAAATACACAAATAAACATTACAGATGTATTTTACCAGACCATACTGAAAATTTTGGTGAATGTCTGTACCTCTCTAAACTCGAGTTAGACATTGCTAGCCTAGTTTAATGTTAACTCATACTATTTCCTTATCCACATTCTTAATATTGTAAATCTTTTTTAAATCACTGCCACCCAGTCGCCAAAGCGGCCCCTCGTACATTTCGTTAGGTACGATACGCTTTACAAATTTACCGTCTCTCGAATCTGAATACACTTTCAGAATGTTTAGATTTGGTAGAGCAGCTGATCGCGTCTACGTTGGTGTACATGTAGTAAGATGCATTCCCCGCCAACACAGAACCGTGGCCCAAGCTACCACCAAGCATGTTGGAACAAGTACGTATCCCAAAGTCGTGGATAGTCTGGTTCGGCAATGCATCTTCAGAAAATAATCTTTCAGATTTAAAAAAAAATATTTTGAGGGCATAACAAATGTTTAAAGAACAAATACACGTTCCTTGAAGTCCTTTCTTGAAGACCATAAGCACATTGCCGATGACTGTGGGTATGCAGTTGGGGATATGAAATCGGCATATCGGTCGAAGTTACGTACCAAGAAATGCAGAGATTCTATAGGCTTTAAGTACGAAAAGGAAAAGAATAAACATGAAAGTATGTGTGATATTAAAGGAAGGGAAGATTATATCAGGTCAGCTATACAAGCTCTTGGGATAAGCGACCAGCAGGTGATCCAAAATGTTGCGCCTCGATTGTGTAACAGATACAGGAAAGAGACACAGTAACGTGGCTGCTTGACATACGAGCTTGAAGAAAGTGAAGAAATGGCCCCATTACTCTTGAAACGTAACTATATAACACTGCTCAAGAATCTGAAAAAAATCGGTATAGCCGAACAACGTATGGTTAAGCTTTAATGCTGACTTACTCGGAAATTGGAGAAAAGGCGAACACAGTCACTAACATGGGCAAACCATGCATGGTGTTAAACGGAGCAGAAATTCGACCGATACTCTTCTCAAAAGTGATGCCGATACATATATCAGCATCTGGACTGTATGGATTTGCAGGATAAGAAAACATCTTTCACTTTTTCACAAGAAATAACCAAAGGAAAAACTATCTTTTGTCATCGTTGATAAGGATTAGCTCTTTTCAAAGCCAATGCATCATGGGGTGATGTGACTTCGGCTAATAAGGCAAAATGTACCTACAGTTTTAAGAAGCCAGTGAAAAAAATTATGACAACCAAGGTCCCCTACTGGTAATATTGAAAAACGAAATCACTGCAAAGTTGAAGATTAAACGATCTAAATGTCCAATTGGAAGTTAAAGTGAACCAGCAGTCCATCCGGAAGTTCCTCAACGCCACGGACTTCGAAGTGCAGTACATGCCTTATCGCGTGTGGACAATGATGACAACAGATCTCAATCAGACGAACAACAAGTTCCTTCACACGGCGGGGCTCAAGCAGGCTCTTGGCTTCCTCTCAAGAAAAGTTAATTATATAATCATTCAACATACCTTGAGCCATCAAGTAAGTCTGTTCTGCATATGTCATAAAACATTTACGCGGTCGGTGCAAGAAAATCCATACTTTTTGCCTTTATGGCTAGCGACAAGCCTAACATACAAAATCCTTGTCACAATCAAAAAGGAAAACCTTTAGGGGGGGGGGGATTTCATTTTTTAAAATGGCATACGAATAAGCTTCTTTCAAACTCTTTAAAGGAACTGGGTTGGCTGACTTTTGTGGATGCTGCCTGAACTGTATACATGTACCAAGCTTTCCTAGGGAAACATAACGGGGGATGGTGTTGGGTGTACTCTTTTGTTGAGAGAAGCTCTTGTCCATGACAGATTCATCAGCATTGGAAGCAGAAATCTTTCAATGTAAAAGATAACCTAAATGTTTCCAATGCATCCCAAGAACTCGTACTGGTGGCTACAATGCAGCCTGGGAGAATGTTGGAAAAAAGGAACTAGCCAAGCAAGTGTACGAACAGCCTGACACACATATGGATAAGTTTTAGGTGTCAACTGGAGATGTCAGACTCTCTGGATCAAAAACTTTTGACATACGCTGAAGAGTAGCCAATATGACATATTATGCATTCGATCAGGCTTATCACCTATTATGGTCACCACAAATACTCCAAGCGGCTTACAGATTAGTGGGTTATTCTGGCGTCACTACAGAAGGGACACCTGAATTAATTTTTTTTTCGTTCACGTTATGCCCAGTCATGTCAGATCATCCTTATCCATGCATGTTTTGCAGCTGTAGAATAGGCAATGTAGGCAAGTTCGCCCTAGTCTTCCTGCGATACCCCCAACAATTATCAATTTTGAATAGCTTTAATACCACGGCCTCCATTCATACTAGCAATAATGAATGTAGCAAGCGTGTAAACCGAACTGATCAAGATAAAGACGAGAGTAAAGACTGAACATGTTACTGTCCTTTAGATTAATGTTCTTTCTAACTATGTAAGATTATCTTTTGAATGTCTAAACTGCACATTATCCCCTAACGGCGATATTTTTTGCGGGTTGCATCGATTCTAAAATGCTGCTTAATCAGATCTACACAGTGAATCCTGAGCTGCAGTGTCATAGATCAATGGTCACAGGTTTGTACCTATGCAAAAAGTATAGACAAGGCTCCCATACTGCGAATGTTGTATGTGTTTACATATTCGATGAGCGGCCAAACTGGATTTACGCTTCTTGGAAAGTACTAAAAATATGAAATAATACCAAAAAAAGATTTATCTGGGATCAGTAACTGCCCTTAATTCGTAAACCTTAAGTTGCTATTTGTGATACCAACGTTTTTCCCATTTTCTATACGGATGATGGCAGCCATATTGGATTTTTTGCACTTATATTTTATCACAGGCTAAAAATGACACTAAAAATGAACTTCTTGACCTAAAAAAACCCATAAGTAAAGTATCACACTTCATATGTGTTGAAAGAAGACAATGAGTAATATCGATTTTTGCCGTTTGGCGGCCATCTTGGATTTCAAGGCCTCATGGGTAACGCCCATATTTTTAAAAGAGGCATGGGGGCTAATTTTCTTACTTAGACCTTGAAGATGGTAAAACAAGTTAAAAACGAACTTCCAAAGCTCACGGTCACGGGACTATTGTTTTTTACCCAACTACCAAGTCACTCTGTTGGGCAGGTTCTCACCTCCTGTCATCAGTGTTTGTTCTACGTCAGTTCAACTTTGTTTTGTTTTGGTAACTGTTATACGGCATACTCTTAGGTATCGAATTTTAAAAAAAAGGGGGGGGGAGTAGGAATAAAAAAGGGGAGGAGTGGACAAGTGGTTCAAAATTAATAAACGGGGGGGGGGGGGGGGCACATTCAATCTCATACCCCTGTACTAGTCGGAATAAATATGTTCTTTTTCTCCTTCAGTGAATAAAAGAACAAGAGATCATGAAATTTTTGTGATTTTAGTAAGTTACTAGGAGAGCTTTTCCCATTTAGGAACAACCTACTTTCATTTTAAAAAAATATAAACCAATGTACAAAAGTTTTTAAAATGCAAAGGAAATGGAGGTAGCCAACCGGTACCGGTACTAATACTGAGGGCAATTTGCCATTTGCAAAATAAAAAAAGACGTTTCTTTTAGATATCTAGATTCTAGATATAATGTTTCACATAATCGTCGGTCGTGGCAAGCTGGAAACTATTAAACGGGGGGGGGGGGGGGGGTGTACGGAATAAGAAGCGCAAAAAAATTGAAAGTTAATAAGCAGGGGGGGAGGGGGACGCTTAATCGATACCTTTGAGCAGGGGCGAAGGCTGACTTGTTTGACAGGGTAATCAAAGTGAGATGGGACCAGACAGGGCCTGGAGATGTCTCACAATAATCTTACTCGATCGTCTTGTGGCGGCAACACTGAGTAGTGAATTAAAACTGAAAACAAATCCTGAATTCATGTTGTATGCATGTTCAACCGCTAAAATAATCGGGAAAGTATCTCATTCAATATTTATTCCAAAAAACATTTAATTTATCTTTTAGATATGAATACACAAACACAAAGCAAAGAAGCAGAGACGTCGGTACTACAGTGTGTAATACCAACTAAACTCTTTGGTAGAACATGACTTTGGCTGTTTTTGTCTAGCGTTTCGCGCCAGGAGCCGCTGTCATAACCGAGGTCACGATCTGATTATAGGACGGTAAAAAGTCGAGGAAAAAAACCAAACAAGCACTCGCAGCAGTCAAGATATTATTAGGAGTTAGTTCCCCTCACATCTGTGAGGTACACTCGACCAGACTAATAGTTCGCTTACCTAATCAAAGCTTGTGACTGCTTATAAATGTGGCCCCAAAGGGGTGAACAGGGTATATGTGGCAATGAAACAATTTTGACCGTTGCACACATGTTCCCTTCAACTCTTTTCGTAGATTCTTCCAGCCTCACTGTAACCTTATTAATCAAAGCTTGATACTTTTTATGGAGAGGCACGATAGGGGTGAACAGGCTATTTCTGTGGCAATGAAACCGTTTTGAGTGTTAGGCATACTGTTCATTGGTGATTATGAGCGTCTTTTTACATTTAATGTATGAGGTTTACGTCCTTGGGTGAATTTGACACCGTTAAATTGTCAAAATTAGGAAGGGAAGCAGTGATCATTTGATTATATAGACACTTCGCCACTGCCTTTGAGTAAGGTCATATGAGCGTGCGGGACACACCAAACATTTTCCGTAGGCAGGAAATTTTGAATTTTGCCCAGGTGGAGGCCAAAGCCTACTCTTGTCGATTTTGGACCACCTAGAAATCTTTAACGAGGGTAACGAGCCCATGGGACCTCTGAGATTTTTCTCCTCTATCCGAGCATGCTTGGTGTTAGGTCTTAAGATCAGATGTCTTGCTGAAAGACAGCAGCAAGAAGGAGCCAAGTAGTAGAAGTAGAAAGGCTGCAGAAAGAGTCATGAGCCCAGAGGAGGGGCCACCAGGGAACCCACGCTTTGAAGCTTTTCTTCTGGTTTGTGTGCGGCTTGAACATGCCCTAAATGACGAGGATCTACAATCCCGTGACATGATTCTCCTTCTGTTTTATTTCAAACTAAGGACTTTTCTTATTACATGACTAGTAATAAAAGTACCCGTTCTACGAACCGAATAAAAATGAAGAATTATTAGGAAAGTTAAGAAGAGAAAAAAGACTGAAAACAGGAAAGAAACAAAACATAAATATTTTACCTTGAATTTATCCATGTAGCACCCCCTCTTGACTACCTCTAGGGGTAAGACTTCTTCTCCCTCTTCGAAGGCGTGGCATTTTCTCCTGAAGTTCCAGCTCAATCTTTTTTTTTTAAAAAAGAGTTAGGCCTACATGCCAATTGTTGCTTCCAAGAAGAACCTAATCTCAATTCTAGATTTAGCCTAGATCTCGAAGGATTTCAAAGACATAGGCCACTAACTGAAAGAAGGAGCCTTTGCCCATAGATAGATCTAAGTTTAGAAATTCACATTTTTAACAACCGACAGCCGTCACTGATGGCCTAGATATCTAGATCTATTCACAGTAGGAAAAATCCACTTTCAAGAATACTTTCATGATTCTTGATCTCGATCTAGATTCACCTACAGCCTAGTTCTAGACTCTAGATCTATTCACAGCAGGAACAAATCCACGTTCAATACTTTCATCATTCTTGATCTCGATCTACGATTCACATATATCTAGCCTAGATCTAGATCTTAGAATCTATAATGCTCAGCAAGAAAAATCCACTTTCAATAATCTATAGGTTATCGAAATATCACAGATATAGATTCTACTTCCATTTCGTGACTCTTCTTGATCTCAATTTATCTCGATACATTAAGTAGGCCTACGGTAGGCTAAACTACTCTTTGCGCTTTCGACGACACCCTCACTGTCACCCTCACCACCCTCCCTCTGTTAGTGCTTTCTGACATCTTCTCTTTCTCTCTCTCTCTCTCTCTCTCTCTCTCTCTCTCCCTCTCTCTCTCTCTGTCTCTCTCTCTCTCTCTGTCTCTGTCTCTCTGTCTCCGTCTCTCTGTCTCTCTCTCTGTCTCTCTCTCTGTCTCTGTCTCTGTCTCTGTCTCTCTCTCTCTCTCTCTCTCTCTCTTTCTCTCTCTCTCTCTCTCTCTCTCTCTCTCTCTCTCTCTCTCTCTCTCTCTCTCCCCTCTCTCTCCCAAGGTAGGGTAACAAACGAAAAAGTCCACACTTTGTAACATGTATTAGTATTTAATTCTTCTTCTCCTTCTTTTTCTTCTTGTTCTACCCCTACCCCTCCTCTAATGCCTCCTGCTCCTCCCCCTGCTCTCCCCCTGCTCCCCCCCTTGCTCCTCCTCCTCCTCCTCCTCCTCCTCCTCCTCCTCCCCCTTCTTCTTCTTCTTCTTCTTCTTCTTCTTCTTCTTCTTCTTCTTCTTCTTCTTCTTCTTCTTCTTCTTCTTCTTCTTCTTCTTCTTCTTCTTCTTCTTCTACACCTACACCTCCTCCTCCTCTTCCTCCTCCTCCTAAAGGCGTGAGACCGAAACCGGGAATTCACGTAAACCTACTGTATGTACAACTGAGCACAAAATAACCTTTGGCGCAGCCGGCACTCAGCAGTGAATATACAATGTCGAAGCAAATGATGGCGATCGCTACAAAAGGACTGAATTTTACTTAAACTGGGCTTTCTTCTTACACATTTGATCTTAATGAAAATACAATAGTGCATCACTACGTTTGAAGTTATGGGTACTGGCAAAGTTTCATATTTTTTCATTTGGTAGTTTTTGAGAATATACTGTTCGCAAAATTTGGCCTTAGCTCCATTAGTAGTAAGATTGCATGAATGGTTACAGCTCAGATCGTAGTCTAGAATCTATATAATATTATAAAAGTGGACTTGGGAGGCGTTGTTTACAAACTCCTCCCTTATTACCTAACCCACACCTTTGAAACTTTGCTGGCGTCCACAGCATCCATGTTTCTAGGACCTAACTTTAGAAAATCCACGCAAACTGCTTTCCCCGATTTTTCGAAAGTGTTTCTATGCCTAGGCTAAGTTGCGATCAACAATTTCGCAGTCTCTTTCTAAAGAAACCGGAAGTCTTTTCTCGACACAATGCTCATGACGTCCAATCTCCCTTTTCAAACTTCACAATATTTTTCAGGACGCCAAACCTCACTTTTGTCTTTTTAATAATTTATAACATACTTGGAGGTGTTTTAGCATTGCACTTCCGGTAAAATATATCCTTATATTTCACGACTCGTGAAATATAGGCTGACTAGGCCTAGGCTAAGCTGATTTCTCACACGTGAAATATAAAAATTTGCCTAAATTACTGCACGCACTATATTCGCCTTCTACTTCTATCCCTCTGAAGTAGAGCAAAGTAGTAAAAACTTACAAACTTCGCTGAACTTCCCATAGACACCCAAACAAACACTAGTCTCCCAGTCTCGCTATCCCTATAGTCGAGTATAACCTAGGTGCAAATCTTTCTACGTTGCCCTTAATTTTGTTTCAAATGCTGGGCACCAAAATGATCCGGGACTACGCCAGAGTATGGTGCTGTTACGTTCAGTTCATTAAGTAACATCATTTTGTCGAATAAAATACTCATTTGTTCTAATAATGTGACTTGTCAGGTGCAGTTAAACTGCCCTCTTTCAACTTACTTAGTACAACTGACGTTTGAGAATTGCTTTTACCGTCCAAACATTGTAGCAGCACGCCAAAAAAACGACTAAATACACAGTGGGTGGCGGCCGGGTGGACAGTCTACAGTTGCAGTGGACACTAACTTTTAATTCTCAAACATAAACAAAAGGATAGATCTACAACACAACTAGTTAAAAAAAATTATTGGATGATGACCGACGACCGTCCTCTCGATAGAAAAGAGGGGCAGATTTCTCCGTCCCTTGGATGCCTCGGGCAGTATCCGCCTCGCTAAACAAGAGGGCACAAGGCCGGAGGAGAAGCTGAGAACAGATACCACCTTTGATCTTAGCCAAAAGGCCGAGAAGCACTAGGCTATAAAGCATAATAAAGTATGTAGTCACATGGACAACATAACTAAATTGCGGGAACTACTTAGATCTAGATCTTGAATAAATTATCATCAAATATTTACAGTCTTTTGAAATTTGTAAGTCACCTTATCAAACAATAAAAAAAACCCACTGTTTAGCCAACTTGCATTGTCTTTCGAATTTTCGTTTACATTAATTCTATCACTACATGTTCTAAACAACCAACTATAGAAATGAAAGAAGATTAAACTTTAAAACAATATGTAATGGAATATTAGACAATATACAAGTCTAACACTATTTGGTTGATTACTTTTTGGGAAACAATAAAAGTTACTTCTCTTGTTATTCTGATATTCTTACCCCCCCCCTTACGAAATCAAGAATATCGGAAATCAAATAGATTTATGTGAATTCCGAAAAAAACTGACCTGATAGACAAAAAGTAACTAGATCTAGATTCTAGATCTACATAATTTTATGTGGAATTAGTATATCAGTTTCCAAATAACGTGACTACTTTTGTTTCTTAAAAGCCTTTTTTTCATCGTTGAGCAATGTAATGCAATGCGCTAGATCTAGATCTAGAATCTAGATCTAGATCTAAAAATCTAGATACGATTAGATCTAGATCTAGATTAGATCGAACAACTTGCCTTTGATTTGTTTTGGTTACGAAGTTTAAAATAAAAATCAAAGTCATCTCTATTCCAACGACGACATGCCATTATTAACGTACGTTTTCTGATTGCTTTGCTTATTGTTGAACTTGTGACCTTACGATCATTCCATTCATGTTATTGTTACGTTTCGATAATTAGCTGTGGATTGTTTTGTACATTCCAATAAAGCAGGGGAGATTACTCTCTCTACTTCCTCTTCCCAACCGATCAGCTGTTTGGCCGTTGTCTGCTAAATGTTGTTCTCATTATGGCAAGTCAAATCAGATCTAGTACCCATTCAACAGGTTATGGGCCCAGTTCACGGTACAGTAGACTTTTATTCGATGGGGATGAGAATAAATATGAACAATGGGAGGTGAAGTTTCTAGGGTACATGAGACTGCAGATACTGAAAGACGTCATATTGGCAGGGGATGATGAAGAGGTTGACCTTGCTAAAAATGAAGAAGCATATGCTGAGCTCATACAGTTTTTAGATGACAAGAGTTTATCTTTGGTTATGCGAGATGCTGCAGATGATGGAAGGACAGCTCCCAAGATTTTACGTCAACACTATGCAGGCTCAAGCACTCCAAGAATCATTAGTCTCTACACAAAACTGACTTCACTCGTGAAGAAACAATGAAGAAAGTGTGACAGACTATATCATCAGAGCAGAAAAAGCAGCAGCAGCGCTGAAAAATGCTGGTGAGAATGTCTCAGATAGCCTTCTGATAGCTATCTTAAAAGGTCTACCTGACACCTTTCAATCGTTTGTCGTTGTGATCACACAGAGTGAAAAGAAACAACAGATAACAGAATTCAAGATAGCCTTGAGGAGTTTCGAAGAGACTGAAAGATCAAGGGTCCAGTCAGGTGATTATCTTCTGAAGAGTGCGCAACGAGCAGCCAGGCAAGGTATCGGCAGTGTTAGAGCTGCTATGGGTGACAACAAGAGTCCACCCACATGTTTCAGATGTGGACAACCCGGACACTTCTCAAAGAATTGCAGGCAAAAGAAACTGTGGTGCAAACTATGCAGAAAGTCTAATCACTCTGATAACACATGAAGATTTCAGAGGAAGAACACAACAGACACAGTTAATGAGGCTGCGGATGCACGACGCACAGATGACCAAGAACGTACATTCACATTCAAAGTGAAAAACGCCGTGTGCAAGTTGCGCACGTTAAAGATCCCTTGGTGGTCTAAAATCGATAAGAGTAGGCTTCGGCCGCCACCCGGGCAAAATTCAAAATTTCCTACCAACGAAAAAGTATTAGGTGTGTCCCGCGCGCTCATATGACCTTATGCAGTTGCGAGCGCCGTAAAACCCTATACTAAACAAACAAAACAAACAAAGTGAAAACGAACATTGACGAGAAAATTAAATTCAAAGCGGACTTGTTGGTTGATTGTGGGGCTACTGCCCATATTTTGAATGATGTGTCAAAGTTTCGTTCATTTGATAAGACGTTCAGATCTGAAAAACACTCCATAGAGCTAGCAAATGGAGAGAGAGTGAATGTTGCTGTGAAAAGAGGAAATGCGAGTATGAAATTTAAAGATTCTGATGGTAACTCTGTAGATGTTACCCTGAAAAATGCTCTGTATGTACCAACTTTTCCTCACAATATTTTTTCGGTTCAGGCCGCTACTGACGAGGGGGCAAGTGTTTCATTCCACTCAGATACAGCAGAACTTCTAGTCAAAGATGGTGTAAGCTTTCCAATTGAAAAGAGGGGAAAATTATATTATCTCAATACAAACAGTTCAGATGATACTGTTGACAAGATGAATTATACTCAGGATATTAGAGGTTGGCATGAAACACTTGGTCACTGCAATTTTGATGATGTTTTGAGGCTTGAAAGTGTTGTTGGTGGCATGAAGATAAGTGGGAAGGCAAAGAAGAAGGAATGTGAGGTGTGTGTGTGAAGGGAAAAATGACGAATGAGAGAAGTAAGAATCCACGTGAACGTGCCACTTCTCCTTTGGAGTTGGTGCACACTGATCTTACAGGTCCAATTACTCCTACTCCTACTTCACATGAAGGCTTTAAATATGCAATTGCATTTACAGATGATTTTTCAGGTGCCATGTTTGTGTACTTTTTGAAAAGTAAAAGTGAGACTATGGGGGCAAAAGAAAGGTTTCTTGCAGATTCAGCCCCTTATGGGAAGGTAAAGACAATAAGATCAGATAATGAGACGGAATTCACTACAGGAGAATTTAAGGCACTCCTAAGGAAGAATCAGATTAAGCAAGAAATGTCTGCTCCTTACTCGCCCCATCAAAATGGGACAGCTGAAAGGCAGTGGCGTACCATTTTTGAAATGGGGAGATGTATGCTCCTTGAAAGTGAGCTGCCAAAGCCGTTGTGGCCATATGCAGTGCACACAGCAGTGTACAATCGAAACAGATGTTTCAATGCTAGGGTGAAACAAACACCAGTACAAGCACTGTCAGGGCGCAGACCAAATATTTCGAACATGCGAGTCTTTGGCTGTGACTGTTATGTGTACTCTCAGCAGAAGAAAAAACTAGACGAGAGATGCAAAAAGGGAGTTTTTGTTGGATATGATAGGTGCGGTCTGGCATACTTGCTATATTTTTCTGATACTGGGAAAGTGATAAGATGTAGAGTGGTACACTTTGTCCCAAAGAAAGCTTTTGATTGTGTTGAAAGGGAAACTCAGACCATTGATTTTTCAGATGATGATGTTTTTGTAAAACGTCCTATTCCTATTGTTGAAAATGATCCTGAAGAGAGGTCAGAATGTAAACAACCAGAAAATATACCATCCTTTGTTGAACAAAATGGGAGATATTCCAGAAGAGAGAGAAAAACCTCCTTCGTATATGTCTGACTATGACACAGAATTTGATGAAGATAATGTCATGTGGAATGTTGAATTTTGCTACACATTTTTTTCTTTTCCTCGAACATTTAAAGAAGCCACTGATTCATCTGAATCAGAGTTTTGGAAAGAAGCAATGAATGAAGAATTCAACTCCCTGAAAGAAAACGGTACTTACACTCTGACCACTCTCCCTGAGAGTAGACAAGCAGTTGGGGGGGGGGGGGGGGATGGGTGTATACAGTCAAAGAAAGTGCAAATGTTTCCAAGTCCTACAAGGCTCGATATGTGGCAAAGGGATATAGCCAAAGAGTAGGACTAGATTATCATGAAACCTTTGCACCTACTGCAAATTTGATTTCAAGTGCGTGTTCTCATGCAGATCGCTGCACTGTATGATTTAACTTTGCATCAGATGGATGTGAAGACAGCATACTTAAACGCTCCCATAGATTGTGGAATCTATGTGGAACAGCCAGAAGGCTTTGAAGTAAAAAATGAAAGTGGAAAAAAAATGGTGTACAAATTGAACAAATCTTTGTATGGGTTGAAACAGTCTGGCAGGAATTGGAACTAAATGTTGCACAAGTTTTTAAAACAGAATGACTTTGTAGAGTCTCCTTCTGAAAACTGTGTTTATACCAAACATGGTGAGAAAGGTATGGTTATGATCCTTGTTTTGGTGGATGATTTGGTTATTGGTTCAAATAATGACAGTCTTTTATGTGCAACATAGCAGTTGTTCAAAGATAGATTTAAGATGAAGGACATGGGAAAACTGTCATACTTTCTGGGCATTAACTTTGAACAAGGACATGGCTTTGTTAAGATTAACCAAAATGTGTACACTGAGAGGTTGCTTGAAAGATTTGAGATGTCTGACTGTAAAGCTAGAGGTACTCCATGTGAACAGAACCTAGAATGGAATAAAAGTGAACCTGTTGATTCCCATAGGTATCGACAGATTGTTGGAAGTCTAATTTACCTGATGTTGTGTACTCGACCTGATATTTCCTGGGTTGTTAGACTTTCTCAATTCTTGTCGAACCCCTTCCAGTGTCGTTGGATAGCACTGAAACACGTGTTTCAGTATCTGAAGGGAACTGCACACTATGAAATGTGCTTCAGAAAGAGTAAAAAAGGCCTGAGGCTCATTGGGTATAGTGACTCTGATTGGGCATCCAGTGTTGAAGATAGACGCAGTGCATCAGGTTACTGTTTTGGTTTGACACAAGAAGGTCCTCTGATTTCATGGAAATCAAGGAAACAGCCAGTCGTGGCTCTGTCAACCTGCGAGGCTGAAAATATTGCTCTCACAGCCGCAGTGTAGGAGGTTTTGTATCTCAGTCAGTTTCTTTATGATATTGGAATTAGTCTTAGAGATAATTTGCCTGTGGTCTTTGAGGACAACCTGGGCGCAATTGCCCTAGCCAACAACCCTGTGAACCATCGAAGATCAAAACACATTGATGTTCGGTACCATTTTATACGTTCCGAACTGAACAAGAAGAGATTTGAACTCGAATACTGTCCCACTGGTGAAATGTTAGCAGATTTAATGACGAAGCCTGCTACCAAATTTAAGCTGAATAAGTTCAGAGATATCATTTTTGGAAAGTAAATTGTTACGAGACCAGGTGTTGTAAACGGTGATGTGAAAACAAATGTGCGGAAATTGAAATTAATGCATTAATGTGGTTACATTTGAGGGTGTTGTATTTGAGTACTACTTACACTGTATTCAAATTTCTTTCACATTATTTTGTGTACCGGTATCGTAAACATTACATTTCTTAAAATATGCTTAGTAGACAACGCTTAGTATATTGATCTGCGTTTACTACATTTTTCAATATTTATGTTTGATGAATGAGTGAATGAATCGTTTTCGATCAAGTGGGGGTGTTGAACTTGTGACCTTACGATCATTCATGTTATTGTTACGTTTCGGTGATTAGCTGTGGATTGTTTTGTACATTCCAATAAAGCAGGGGAGATTACTCTCACTATTTCCTCTTCCCAACCGATCAGCTGTTTGGCCGTTGTCTGCTAAATTTTGTTCCCTCATCATGGCAAGTCAAATCAGATCTAGTACCCATTCAACACTTATATTTATGTTATGATTGTTTTGTTTCGGGTTTGTTTCGCGGGGGGGGGGGGGGGGGGGGGGCTGGAGACATACGGATAGCTTAATTTGTAAATCAATGTGGCTAAAACTTAAAAGTAAAGGAAAACACTCTAGATGTTTCCCAATTCTCAATCTAACTCCGACGGGCATGAAAATTTTGTTTCCATGTAAGACTCTAGAATGGACCCTCTATTCCAACTGGTTGGTCATTTGAACTTTGTTGGTACTTTCGCCAGCTGATATCAGTAAGTTATTTTTAAAAAATTGTTACACTCGTTATGGTGTTAGACCATGATTTATCCTAGTTGTGAAATTGCCAGTTGTAATCACTTGTTGAAACTCTTGATTACAACTTGGCAATTTCACTCGTAGGATAAATCATTATCTTACACCACAACTCATGTAATACATTCTTTATATTCGGCAACTTGGAAACACAATGAATGTGTCACTCTTCTCTCAAGATTTATTGCTCCATTCCAGTAGAGTGTAGGTGGTGTCGGGTAGCCTTGTGGTTAGGCTACCGGACTCATAATCGTGAGATTGCGGGTTCGGGGGTTGGAACCTCAGCTCGATCCGACGTTGTGTCCTTGGGTAAAGCACTTTACACGAATGTCCTATTTGGCTTTGTCCTTTCGGAGATGGACGTTAAACTCGGAGGCTCGGCCTCTTAAAAAAAACTAATAGTGTCGATAGGGGCGTTAGACCTATACCATTTCACCATTTTTGTTCAGTAGATTGTAAAATATTATTATAGTAAGCCGATGACTTTCAGTTGATGTTAATACACCGATTATCCCTTTTATCAAAACGAGGGTCCAGCTAGTGAGCTATAAACACAACAGGGCGTGCAAGGTAAAATGAGAATATTTCTCAATTCAAAACATTCTCCTCCATCACAGCTCCAAGTTAATAGCCCCCGAAAGGCTAAAGTGCCTTTATGTGTGGCTGCATCTAAATAAAAGCAAAATTTCACAAATGTGACGTGGATGCTTCTCTGAAATAACTGTCATAGTGCAGAAAATGGATTGGTTTTCAGCCTCGGGGATGAATGGCGCGCTTTGAAGAATGCGTACCTTGTGAAATAAAGCAGTCTTGCTTTTATTTTTACAATTACTTTTAACTTCTTCATCCTCTGTTGCTGCTAAGCGTCGAGGAGAGATGCAGTTGTCTATGGTAGGCCAGCTCGGCAGCTCTTTCAATTGAGAAATTATAATTTCTCAGGGTTTCCTAGACTCCCCCAGTCCACCTTTTGTGTGGCTTTCCTCTTCCTGGCTAGGTGACAAACGTAACAATAGGCTAAAACAATTAATTTATTACTATGTAATGCAGGCAGGACTCAGGGCCAGTGTAGCTGCTCTTACTTCTTCATTTCTCTGCCTGTCTCGTCTTTGGATGTTAGGGTTTTGCGGAGACTTTTCATCTCGCATGCAGTGATTTTGCTCGGGGCGGAAAAAGAAGAGGAAGACAGCTAAGGAACTTGGCTGACGACTGTTAAACCTTGACCATGACCATCAATGATTTATTTATAGAGGCACCAGCCATCCATGTCTAGGTGCTGTTTTAGCCTCTTTTTCCTTTCTGCGGATTAATAATCTTTTTTTGCAAATTTATTGGTTACGCTTCTATGTACCCCGTATCTATGGATCTACGACAGTTAAATTGATGAAGCGTTCAGCAAAACATCGCTCCCACGACCTTGGGGAGAGTTAAAACGCTTTCCGTAAGGCGAGCCAGTTTAGCTGACCCAGAGAATCATTCGGTATCAAACCTCAGCAAACGCATCTTACTTATAACTAAACTGTTTGTTTCGACAGCCGTGGGGGTTGGAGAGGGGGGAGGAATCGACAGGTTTACACTGAAATGTGTAGGAGGGTTGTGTCGTTGATGAGCAATTTGTTGGCTAGGTCACTGTACGTCATTTATTTGAATGATCCTGTGTATGCACTCGAAGGGCCCAAATAGGAAAAAAAATTTTGCTACAGGATCAATAAGATATTTTGGAGAAAAAAAAAACATTTTGGTTTGGTCGCTGACCTGCAGAAGTGTCATGCAAAGTTTCGTGGGCATAGGTAGATTAATAAATTAGTTAGATTGTTTGACGCTGACAGACGAAAGTGAACAAGCAATAGTTGAAAAACGTTGGAGAGAAGGCCGTTTTTGCCGCCGACCGAGCAAAATAATATTATTCAAACCTCAAAATTCAAAGTTTCCTAGCTGAAAGAATACCCGTACTAGACCTAATACGACACAACCTTACACCTTCTTTGATTCCTGACGTACTGACAATGTCTCATATTTGGAACGTAATCAAAGATTCATTCGGAGATCTGAAGGGAGAGGGGTAGTACTTGGGCAATCTACTTGTTCTATATCTACCGCCCAGCCAACACTACTGTAACGTATATACTGCTTCAAGGTCTTCTGTCAAAATAAAAAAAAGTCCTCCATCTTGAGGTGGTTTGCTCACCCACATATTTCATTTGTTGCTGCGACAGTAAGATCGTGAGGCTGGCCTTGTAAGAGAAGGTGACCAGTAGACTGAACAGACAGACCGCAAAGAACACCTTGATACTGTTCCGAAAAGTAGACGGAGGCTGGCTTCTCAAAAATATCATTTTTGCAGTTGACACAACCATGACAGTGCTGGACCAGAAGTACCGCTCCTGACCTGGAACAAAGAGGAAACGTGGGAGATGTTACGCTACCCTAGAATTACAAAGTTCTATCTGACATTCTTGGTCTTTTGGGGGTTACCAAGGCCACGAGGTTAGAAACCATTGTTCTGTCTGCTCTATCAAAATAGTAAGATTATTCGAATTCGTTTTCAAGATATTCAAAGAACTGTATTCGAAAAAGCGTGACATGTCGTGAAAATCAAAAGTTTTTACTTCAAAGTTCGCAAAACTAGGCACTGAGTGGATAGAACTTTGAAATTTTAGTGTAACGATAAGTTAAAGTTCTAAACTGTGTAGAACATAATATTAGCTCTAACAATAAGAAGTAACAATGGGAAGCCGTATTAGCAATGTTTTATTGAAGATGTTAAAGTAAAAGTTAGACTTAACCTCGTCCGTCTTTGAGCACACCATTAGCTCAGTTTATATCGTGTCTTATATGAACCTAAAACTCAACACCCAAAGAACATGATGCATGTGTGTGTGTTTGTGTTAAGTAGCTCACTCGATTAGAAACTCCATTTTCTAAACGTAGCAGTTTTGACTCCCCATCGAGACAATTAATTAGATTATTTGGGAGCTGGGCTTCCTGTAGAGTGTACTTATAGGCAAAATCAGGTTGGCAGTCAACTCGTATAAAATCTGCCCACTAATAAGTCTGTTTGGCGCTTCTTCCTTATCCGGTCACGAAAATAAACACGTCTTACCCGAACACCTGAGTCGAGTTCAAATCAATGCTCAAAGTAGCATTACATGGTGGTAGCGGATGGTAAAGTATCATTATTAACGGTAAGCATTGATCTAGTTTATTATAAAGTAAATAGATCTAGACCGGAGCCCCGATACAGTGCACAATGGCACAGGCACTACAACACACCTATCGAAAGGCACCAGCCATGTGCCTCGCCAGATCTAAAGACAAACGCGAAGAAGTCAGCTTATGGCGACAACGCATTAACCTGCATTCGGAAACAACGGGTCTAAAAGACAAAGCCCTATATATTCTTGAAGCGATAGATAAAGAAGGCCTGAAAATGTACAACGCCTTTTGCTCCTCATTCGCTCAACAACAGAAAGAGAGCCCAGACGCGATACTCAACGCGTTCGCAGAAATGTTACAGGTAACCTCAACAAATTTCAGAATCGCCAGACTACATCTATCCACACTTTCTCAAGGCATTGATGAACCTATAGACAACTTCTACACCAGAATAAAGGTTCAAACCAGCCTTTGCAAATTTTCGACACCCGAGGAAAACAATAGAATAATTGAAATAATACTAGCCTCAATACCTAACAAGGACTTCAAAAAATGGCTCCTAAACCAGGACGAAACTCTAACCGTCGAAATGACTCTCTCAGAAGGAAGAAAATATGAAGCGACAGCAAGAAACAAGGCTGAAAAAAACACACGAAGCACAGAAAGTGGACGCTTTCTCTAAAGCTAGACTTAGATCTAGATCTAAATCCAAATCTACTTCTGATAAACAAACACGGTCAACAAATGTTGTGGCAAAGATCACACCAAAGGCAAGCAGCATTGTTCGGCCAGCACTTCTATCTGAAATTATTGTCGCAAAAAGGGTCATTGGGCCAAGTTCTGCATCAAAAAGCAAATCGACTCAAAGAAATCAAACAATAGTCAGAACTGCAGACACGGTCCCCACATGTCTACAAAGCATCAGTTCAATAGAGTATACACAGTAATCAATGGACATGAAGGTGAAACACATGACAGTGACCTTGCATGTAAACAATGAAGCCTTTGCACGAATATCTTTTCAAGCCCCGATTCAAGGCGGCCCAGGCAGAAACATCAAATTTAAGATTGGAACCGGAGCAGCGGCGAACACCTTGCCCCTTCGCTTATTTAAAAAAATGTTCAATGATCAAGTAGACAAGGTAACAGGTCTACCCTGCCAGGAAATCCAAGACAATGCAAAGCACATCAGACTGAGAGCCTAAAATTGCTCCTGCATCAACTGCCTTGGAAAAATTGAAATGACGATGAAGTACAAGGATAGTGATTGGGTACCTGCACAATTCTACATCGTTGATGACGACCGTACGGCAATAGCAGGTCTCAAACTTTGCCAGCAATTGAAGATTGTGAGCATCCACAACATCACTGTAGCACCACCCATCAAAGACACCAGTGATCTCAAGCAAGCATTCCCAGATCACTTTGATCGCATCGGCAAATTACCAGGAAAAGCAAAGCTTTATTTAACGGATGAGGCAGAACCCAAGATTGATGCTCCACGGAAATACTCCCTACACACAAAAGAAAAACTCAAGCAAGAGTTGGATAGTATGGAAGCCCAAGGAATCATAAGGAAAGTCACGGAACACTCTGACTGGTGCAGCAGCATCACCACAGTCAAAAAAAGCGAACGGAAACGTACGAGTCTGTCTAGATCCAAAACATCTTAACAACCTCAAACGCTGTCCTCACAAGACAAACACTTTGGAAGAAATAACCCGCAACTTTCATAGATCTCAGTTCTACTCTAAGCTTGATGCTATGAAGGGTTTTTGGAGTGTAGAGCTTGATGAAGATAGTCAACTCTTGACAACATTCCGTACGCCCATGGGAAGGTATTGTTATCAAAGACTACCCTTTGGACTCAACGTCAACCAAGACATCTTTGAACAGAAAATCGATCAGATCATTGAGAACTGCCCTGGAACAGTCAGTATCCATGACGATATCGTAGTCCATGGCAAAACATTAAAAGAACACGATTACAACCTCGCACAGCTTATGAACGAAGCAAATAAAGATGGTCTTGTGTTAAACAGCCAGAAATGTTTCTTTGGAATGATATTCACAACAGAAGGAGTAAAGCCAGATCCTAAAAAAGTTGAATACATTCATGCAATGCCTACTCGAACAAACAAGAAAGAACTTCAACAGTTCATGGGTGCGATAAACTATCTCTCACCATTCATCAACAACTTGTCTGCAAAATCAGAACCCCTGAGAAAGTTACTCCAACAGGACACACCTTTCGAGTGGTCTGAAGATTATGAACACATATTCAACGACATGAAAACCATGATATCAAAAGAAGCATGTCTAAAATACTATGACATGGAAGCACCAACATATCTGATGGTTGACACAAGTCTGAGAGGACTTGGTGCTGTCATTCTACTAACCAGAAAAAGCAAAATATGAATACTCTAAAACACTACATATAATCGCTTATGCAAGCAAATCTATAACATCTGGAGAAACAAAACTGGCCAACATTGAGAGAGATATGTTAGCAGCCCGATTCGGGGTGAAAAGGTTCCACACTTACCTCAACAGTAGACCCTTCACCATACTCTCCGATCACAAACCTCTCTTAATGATCACAAATTAACCACTCTCATCAGCACCAACAAGACTGCAAGCATTGCTTCTGGAAATGCAAGGATATGACTACCAGATAAAGTATATCCCAGGTACAGAAGTCGGACTAGCTGATACCCTCAGCAGATTACCAAACGGATAAAAAACAGATTCATTGGAACCTGACATTCAGACTGACACAACCAAATTCACAGAACACAGGCAAACTGAACTCAGACAGGACACAGCAAGAGACCCTATCATCAACAGTTTGAAGGAAATTATTTATCAAGGATGGCCAGAGACAATCAAAGAGGTTCCTTCGAATATCCGACCTTATTGGTCCATGAGTTATGAACTTTCAATTGACAATAGACTGGTATTCAAAGGAGAAAGAATCTTAATTCCACACAACCAAAAACCAGAAATCCTTCGCAACCTGCACACAAGTCACTTAGGACTTCATAAAACAATTCTGAGAGCAAAGTCTGACGTCTTCTGGCCTAACATGAATAAAGACTTTAAACAAATGTGTCAGAAATGTGAAATTGCCTAAACCATGCTTCCAGACAACAGCGGGGAAACCCTTATCCAAACGGATATTCCACAACGACCATGGTGTACTATTGGCACCGACATTTTCACTTTCAACAAAGCTGAATATTTGATTATAGCAGACTACTACTCCAAATTTCCTAAAGTGGAAGAGCTTCCAACACCATGCTCTGCAAAAAAAGTTGCAGAAATATTCAAGAAGTATTGTGCTATGTTCGGAATACCTGAAATTATCAGATCCGATAATGGACCTCATTTCACAGGAACAGCCTTTAACGACTTCACTTGTCTGTGGAACATCAACCATTTCACGTCATCACCAAGATATCCAAAATCAAATGGATTTATTGAGAGACAAATACAAACAGTGAAAGCCAGCATGAAGAAAGTTCATGAATGTCAAGAAGATTTACAACTCACACTCTTACGCCTAAGAACAACACCCATCAGCAACAAAATGAACAGTACAGCTGAAATCATGTTTGACAGAAAAGTGAAAGACACTCTCCCATAAAAGATTCACTATAAGTCTAAACAAAGAGACGAGGTAAATGAAGAACTCACTTAAGGGCAAAATGTTCAAAAACACCATCATGATAGAACTGCTAAATACCTTCCACCTTTGTATGTCGGTCAACAGGTGACTACCCTCGATCCGCATACAAATCTTTGGAAATGAGCAACGGTAGAAAAACAACTGAAAGAGCCAAGGAGCTATCTCGTTAGGAAATATGATGACAACGTAGTGAGAAGGAACAGAGTACAACTAAAAGAAAATAAATTATCATCACCCGAAACTCAGATTAAGCCAAACAAACGACAACAAAGCGATCGAGAAGGATACTCTCCGCAATCGCAGGCCGGGCCCCCAAACCCACCTACTCTCACTCTCAGTAAGCCCAAAACCATGGCTCCAAGGACGCCGGGCAATAACAATCACACTAACGCAACATACACAACCAAAAGTGCCTACCAGATACAAAGAGAAGGTACAAATTCATAAGGCCAAGTGGAGCGACCGCTAACACCTTCATACTCTCACCTCTCTACAATAATGACACTTAGTTAATGTTCTTAGAAGAACACTTGATCATGAGATCATTGTCCATCTTTTTGTCTAGTTGATAATACACCAATACTACTTCTACTGTGGAAAACGAACTAAACGAATTAACCGAAACATTATAAACTTTGCTTTCAAACAAGAGAATTGACATTCAGAAGCCCTTACCAGAAGTCCAAGGTCTCATGAACATTCTATGAACATTATATAAATTGTGTATGGGATACGAACACCATAGTCAATGACATTGTGTTATACGAGGTGGCTAAATCTGTTGTCAAGTCCTACTGCAAGGTTTGCATGGGATTGTGTTATTATTGTGATATTCAGTGTTTTGATCGCAGTGATTTTGAAATTTGTGAAGTAGACAGTAGACCTTATTTGCGCCAACTCTTTGCTGGGGATCTATTAGATCTATAAATGTACATGTATTGCGATAATTTGTTTCAAATGTTGTTTGCATTATTATAGGTTGAGTTGAGTGAAAGGCCTCTTTTGCTGTTAAAACAATCAGGTGTGCACGGAGATTTGAATGTTTGACTCATTTGGTATCACAATTGATTAACTGATAAGGTATAAAAATTTCAAATCTGTCCATCATGTGGGTAAACATATCACCTTTTATTTTTAAAAGGGGGGATGTAGAGTGTACTAATAGGCAAAATCAGGTTGGCGGTCAACTTGTATAAAATCTGCCCACTAATAAGTCTGTTTGGCGCTTCTTCCTTATCCGGTCACGAAAATAAACGTGTCTTACCCGAACACCTGAGTCGAGTTCAAATCAATGCTCAAAGTAGCATTACACTTCCAACAGTGCCTGTCAGGGCCAACCAGAACAGACAAGGATACAACATCCCTGTTTTGGGATACTCGATACAAATTTTCTCCACATTTAGGAAACGAACTTTTAACATCATAATTTTATTTTTTTTAAATTTTTTTTAACGTCACGGTCCCTTACGATCTCATATTTACATATCGGTCCAAACATCAAATTCCAAGCCCTTTACTGTCTTATGTAGAGCACAATATGATCATAAAAGCATATGTGTGTGTGTGTGTGTTTGAATGGTGAGTGTGTGTGCAGGTGTGTGTATGCGTTTAGATGCATGGATGTAGAGAGGGGGAGGTAGAGAGAGG
>NW_004797354.1:602015-604040 GCF_000002075.1 Aplysia californica | reverse complement strand
ACACACACACACACACACACACACACACACACACACACACACACACACACATACACACACTATCGCTCTCTCTCTCCCTTTCTCCCACATAATGTCACATACACAGACAAATTTACACACATAAACATATACATATTATTATATTATATACCTAAATGCAGACAAACGCACGCACACACACACACACACACACACACACACACACACACACACACACACACACACACACACACACACGTACTCTTGCACACACATACACTGACTGACTTTTACAATTACACAGCTATTAACAATACAATAATGTGGTAATAAATAAATTACGAAATAAAGTAGATTTATTACGCCCTGTGCTAGTGGCAACGAGCAGATTTGAATATAAAACTTAAATGAAAAGAGAAAATAACATGTCTCATGATCAAAGGCACCAAGCTTGGCAATGTTTTCCTATGTAGGCGTCTATTGAAAATATCATCAGCAAGGAGTATCACAAAGAAGCCATTGTTGAGTGGTTTGATCTGAAACCGCATTGGCTCTCTGGTAGGACTCTTCCTGCTAGTTTCTGAAGTCGCTTCAGGATGATCCTAGCGAAAGCTTTTCCAGTGATGCTTAGCAGTGAGATACCTCTGTAGTTGTTGCAATCTCCTTTGTCCCCTTTGTTTTTGTAGAGTGTGGTGATTTTGGCATCTGTCATGCCCTGTGGAATTTCTGCTTTCTGCCAACAAGTCGTTAGTAGCTTGTAGAGATATGGGAGGAGGGTCTCTTTGTTCTTTTTCAGCACTTCAGCAGGTATGTTGTCATTTCCCGCTGCTTTTCTGCAAGCGGGTTCATCGATTGCAGAGGAGAGTTCTTCTTCTGTTGGTGTTGTATCAAGTTCTGACATTTCGGAGAGCTGAGGAATGGCCTCATGTAGCTGTCTATCAACATGTCGCTCCTCTGAGTATAAGTCTGAATAATGTTCCACCCATCTTTCCATTTGTTTCTTCTTGCCTGTCAGCTGTTCACCTGTCGCAGACTTTAGAGGTGCCACTTTGTTTGCTGTTGGTCCAATAGCAACTCTGATGCTTTCATACATTTTCCTGATATTACCTGTATCGCTGGCCTGTTGGATTTCTGAGCATAACTTGTCCCAGTACTGATTGGCCCACTTTCTGGTTTCTCTTTGAAGGTTGGATTTAGCAGCACGTAGTTGTTGCCTTGTACTCTCTGTTGGTTTTGTGTTGTGTTCAATCAGAATCTTACGCTTTTTCTCGAGTAGAGGTGCGAGTGTTGATGCACTGGCCTCAACCCAGTCCTCCTTGCAAGGTCTTTCTATTCCTAAAATAATCGACGCAGAATTATAAATTGTTGATCTCATGCTATTCCACATGTTGTGTGGGGATGAGCTATCTAGATGTTGGAGCTCTTCTTTAACATGTTCTTGAAATTTTGCCTTTAACGCTGGGTCTTTGGTATTTCTTATGTTGATCTTAGGTTTCTTTTGTTTTTCAGCTGTTGGGGTTTTCTTTGTAATTATCTTTGCCTTAGCTATAACTAAAAGATGGTCTGTGTTGCAGTCTGCACTGTAGAAAGATCTTGTTTGCCTTACCATGTTGGCATCTTTCTTTCTGACGATGATGAAGTCAATTTGGGGCCAATGGCCTGATCTTGGATAGCACCAAGAAACCTTGTGGCTGTCCTTGCCACTGTAGAAGGTGTTAGTGATGCAAAGGTTGTTATTTGTGCAGAATTCTAAGGGTCTCTGACCATTCTCGTTGATTTTTCCCAGCCCAAAAGGTCCAAGGCAGGTGGGCCATACTTTGTTTTCAGCACCTACTCTTGCATTGAAGTCGCCCATGAGAAACAGTTGGTCTGCTTTTGGGACGTTGTTGATTGTATCCTGAAGTTCCTCGTAAAACTGGTCTTTTTTCTCATTTTCTGTTGTTAGGGTTGGGGCGTAGGCGCTGATGAAGTGAGCCTTTCCAGTTTTGGTTTCCATTTCCATGACAGCGATACGTTCGGATATACCTTGGGGGGGGGGGGGGGGGG
>NW_004797354.1:597543-601915 GCF_000002075.1 Aplysia californica | reverse complement strand
GGGGCTACTAATCCTGTTCAGCAATCTGTTGTGTACTGCAAAGCCCGCACCATGGATTCTCCTCTCATCTTCCCCAAGACCCTTCCAGAAGAATGTGTAGTTTCTTTCCTTGATGGTACCAGAGTTAGAAAGTCTTGTCTCTTGCAGTGCAGTGATGTCTACATTGAGTCGTGTGAGCTCCCTGTCTATAATTGCTGTCTTTCTGATGTCCTCTGTTTTCTCCAGGTTTGTAGTGTCTTCCCGGTTGTCATTGTTCTAACATTCCAGGTCCCCAGTTTCCATGGGGTTAGTTTTACTCTTTTTTTGCCTGGTGCTGGATTTAACGTCTGCCTTTCGGTTTTTGTCCTAGCTCCAAACACCCATAGAAGCAAACAGACGTGGCGGATCAGCACCTTACTGACTGGGGGCTGTCCAGTTTGAGACGGGCGGTAGCTGATCAGTGTGACTGAATAGTCACTTCCATCGTCAGAGGTGACCCGTGGCGACATCCTGTCTCGCCAAATAAGGATGTCCTATAACCGGTAAACTGCCACCTCCCGTGTTTTTTTCCCGTGCTCGTCACAACAAAGATGAAGTGTCCTCTCCATAATCATATAAATGCCGTTGTAGCTGTGGTTGAGCTGTGGGTCTGATCCGCTGTATTTGCTCTTTTGCAGTGTCCTCCCAGAAATCTTGAAACATTGACTAAGCTAAATGCCTGGGCCTGACTATATGGAGAACGTGCCTTGCCCAATTTGCACGAACCCCCCTCTCGACTTAGCTGATTTAGTCCAAAGAAGAGACGAGGTCAATAAAGTTGCAGGGGCTGCCAGAAGATAGTTTGGATCGTTCCTCCCAGTCGACTGCCTTAGGGGCCCTCCCTCCGGATTTGTTTAGGGTTTACTCAGTTAACCTTTCATACTCCCGTATGAACCTACAAGGCAGTAAGAACAGCTGCAGTTAGTACCATCTGATTCTACTGTCATTATGGTAGCAGCACTAAGGATGACATGCGTTATCAGCACTGACAAGGTAACTACTACCACCACACGACCCTAAAGAAGCACTATGTTCCAGGCTTGTCGGTCACAGGGGATGAGCAACCAGTTTCTTGGAGAGGCAGGTGTAGTTTATTACAGTGTCTACCGTCCAAGCCTGACAAGTATGGTTTGAAAATCCAGTGGTTTGTAGACTCTGAGACATTTTTTCAACAGAATGCGAGTCCCTAATTTTGGAGAGAGAAAAAAATGGCTACACTTCAACAATAAACCTCGGAAGGAACCTTGCTTTACATCTCGTCGGGTCTTCTGTCAGTCTGGTCGGATTTAACCTGTGACAACTTTTTTTTACGGACTGATGCAAACGTTAAACGCGTGAGAAAATGTCACATTTGGCCAACAAAAGTTTCATCCCATCCGAGTTTCAGGAATCAAAGCTTACAGAAAAGAGCAACCCAAGTTTTGTTTCCGAAAAGATGGAATGCTTGTAAGATACAAATCAGGAACAGAGAAAGGTGTGGTCGTAATGTCCAGCCTGCAATTGGACTCAACAGTATTGTTGCCCACAAGCACAATAAAGAGTTGCCAGAAGAGGTGACTGATTACAATGCCACAAAGGGTGACGAGAACACATTGGACTTGATGACACACATTGTCAGCACAAAACGACAGACAAAGCGTTGGCCTATGGTCATTTTCTTCAGTTGTAACATCCGTGATGAGTAGATGTCGACTGACAATCGTCAGGAGTTTCAATTGGACATCTCCTCAAATTGAGAGGCATAGTAAAACACCAAGATTGCCAAGCAACTGGCTTTGCCATGGATCTTGCGCTTGGCAACAACCCATTCAAACATTCAAAGCATCAACACCACTCCAACAACCTGCTACAAATGTCAAACCCCTTCTGCTTCCTAAAGAAAGAGATGTGCTCGATGCCCAGGAAAACTAGACAAAACAAATGTGTGTGTGTGTGTGTGTGTGTGTGTGTGTGTTTCTTCGCGTGATACAGAGAAAGAGAAAAGAGAAGAGAGAGGAAAGAGATAGGAGAGAGAGAGAGAGAGAGAGAGAGAGAGAGAGAGAGAGAGAGAGAGAGAGAGAAAGAGAGAGAAAGTGTGTGTGCGTGTGTGTGTGTGTGTGTGTGTGTGTGTGTGTGTGTGTGTGTGTGTGTGTGTGTGTGTGTGTGCCTGTGTGTGTATGTGTGTGCCTGTGTGTGTATGTGTGTGTGCGTATGTGTGTGTAAATGGGTACTTAAAATAATGAATATTCTGATTCAGGCAGGACATGGGACAGAGTCGAGCATACCAGATGTTTCTGTTTGGTACTCGTATACACCGTACAATGCTCGTGTCGTGTGTGTATAAATGAGTAGGCTGGACATGGGGACCACATGGGCTTGTTAGGAACACGCGGTGATTACTTATGCACTGTCTTGTTGTGCGTATGTGTGAGTGCATCTAACCTTTGTAACATCTACTGCCATTGTAAACGACCATGACAAATTTCTCCCTGCGTGATTTAAATAGATTGTCACTGTCTTTTTCTTTGTCATAGAAAAGACTACGAATTGTCATTATTCTTCCTCCTGTCCCTTGCCATTTCTCTCCCCAACTCGCTTAAATGGCCACCTTACGCAGCTGTCGCACTCGGCCAAGTGACAACACAATATTAATTAAATGATCCATCAAAGCACATCAAAGTAAAATTCTCCTTTGATTGTCTTTGAGATGCAAACTTGGTCAAAATGTGTTAAGCGGGCCGTTTCTTGTTCATTTTATTATAACTGCTGAGACCATGATAATATTATAATATTACAATAGAAACATAGAGCAGATTTCCTTTTATTGATAAGTGAGTTTGCTCATCTAAATGCGTGCAGGCAAGCGATCGAAGCTTCATCGACCAACCAAATAGCACAGATAAAACAAACGATATCGATGAAGCGTTCACCACACTCAATGAAACAGATACATTGTATTGCGTTAACCACACACATAAAAAAGTCTGCAGTCTCTTTTTTATATAGTAGAGGGTTTTACGGCCCTCGCAACTGCATAAGGCCATATGAGCGCCAAGGGGAGGATGTCAAAAGAGAAGTCCTCACAGGGAATCAGACTTATTCTGCTCACCTCTCTAGCTTCAACAGCACAAGGTCTGCTTCGACTATCAAGACACCCCTAAACAGCAGGTCACAAGAGAGTGACAAAAATACAAAAGAAGTAGAGGGAAATGACAATAGTAAGGATTAGGAAAGAAAAAGCAGCAAATCCCTGTTGCAGATCAGGCACAGTTATGAGCGTGACATGAATCAGCCCACTTACAATTCTACTGTGCTTGAACGAGAAATGTCCCCCCTTTGGGAATGGCCTAAAGACACTACAGCCAGTGGCACTACCCCGGGGGGCTCTGCAGTCTCTGTAAATCAATTTGTAAATTAATAGACCATAGGGAGCATTAATGTACGTTGAAATCAATGAAGATGAGAACAGTAGCAGACATTAATTAAGGAGGGTTGTTAGAGACAAATTTGTGAGGTACTGTGGTGAACTCAGGCGCTCGTCAATCTAAGGAAATCGAGTAAACAGGTATCTTTCCAACAGTCTGGCAATTTTTACCGATTAAAAAAAAAAAAAATTTTCGAAATACATTTTGTATCAATTTTAAAACATTTTGCTGTGTGGATTTTACTGAAAATGGTAGATTAAAGGAACAAAAAAATGTAATTTTTAGTTTCCAAGAATCCTCAAGCTATAGAAGTCCTCAAACTTTGTCTGCCATTTTCTAGCTCATTTTATCTCTGAAACCAGGTGACTCCCATTTCCTTCCAAGTATCACGACTCCTATTGAGAATTAGTGGGTATTCTTATTCATCGGAAGCAAAACAAATAAACAAGCTTTTAGATGATACCAATATGTATGTAAAAAAAATAGACGAGGGCCTGATTCCATCGCGTCGTGACACAAGTATTGACCACGATATACGTTAAGTGTAATAATTAAACGCCTTTTACATAGGACATAAACTGTGTAGCAGCTTTGTCTTAATGGCAACTAAGTTTTCGCCCCAGGGTTATCGAACTTAACAGCTGCTTAACACAGAAGTAGCAGGGGAAACAGAAAATCAGAAGGCTCTTCAAAACTAGCCTAATGTAGTTTTGTATAGTACAGGTTTTACATTATTTGCGACACAGTTAGGTCATAGAAGTGTCGAAGATTAGAAGTGTTACAACAAAGTAAAAACACAAAGAAGACGGAGGAAAGAAAATGACTGAAGATTTTGATAGGAAATAAAGAGAAGTCCTATCCAGAGCACTCGCCAATCACTCACTCAAAATTAATTGCAGTGGTGTTTGTTTGTTTGTTTGTTTGTTTGTTTGTTGTTGTTGTTTTTTTTT
>NW_004797354.1:595709-596843 GCF_000002075.1 Aplysia californica | reverse complement strand
TCTCTCTCTCTCTCTCTCTCTTCCCATCTCCCTCTCTCTTTTTTCTTTTTGACTCTCTGTGTCCCCTTTTCTCTCTCTTTCTCTGTATTTTTCTCTCTCTCTCTCCCACGTTCTCTCTGTTTCTACTCTCTCTCTCTCTCCCTCACTCTCTCTTTCTTTTTGACTCTCTCTCTCTTTCTTTTTGACTGTCTCTTAATAACCTCTTCCCCCCTCTCTTTCTCTATCACTCTCTCTCTCTCTCTCTCTCTCTCTCTCTCTCTCTCTCTCTCTCTCTCTCTCTCTTTCTCTCTCTCTCTCTCTGAGTTGGACATGGACAGTGATGTATAAAAATTATTTATTATTTTGGCCTGCTTCAGGCGTTCCAACCCATGAGAGGAAAGAAAACGAAGCGCGCTCACAGAATTAAAGTTGGGGTATGAGATATGGAACATTGGATACGGTACATGACAAACAAGAGGTTCGAGATGGGAAACAGAAGGTGGGATTTGAAAGATGGTACTATGGTCATATGTGTACAATAATGACTGTATAGCACCGGATCAGCCTGAAAACGGATGCAGATAGAAAATGACAGGACACAATAATTTTTATTATAATAACAAACACCTCTCTCTCTCTCTCTCTCTCTCTCTCTCTCTCTCTCTCTCTCTCTCTCTCCCTCTCCCCCTGCCCACAGACAAAATTGCTCACGTTCAACTCAAGAGCGCTGTACCCGAGGCGCTAAACTATATTTACCACCTGGGCCGGAACGTTTGTTTACGCTCGTACAGGTAGCGCCCAAGTCTCGCGAGGACGGGAAATGGGTCAACTGAAACATCTTGATATACACGGTCTTTTGTTTCACTACTCGTTTCACCCCATTTCTTTTTTTTAAAATCCGTTTTGCCACTCTTTCATAGACTACGCCCTCTCGTCCCGTATGTCTTCGCTTTTCTAAACGCTTTCGTTCCACTTTTTCGTTGCACTACCCATTTTTTCCACTTCTTCTACTTCCAGCCACAATCTTACCCGTTTTCTTCCTACATTTATAATATATTTTGTATCCGATAACCATTCTTTTATTCCTATATTCGACCCTCCTCCCCCTTCTGCCGCTCTATCTTTCTCTCTCTGCCGCTGGCTCTCTCTCTCTCT
>NW_004797354.1:592155-593236 GCF_000002075.1 Aplysia californica | reverse complement strand
AAGAAGAAGAAGAAGAAGAAGAAGAAGAAGAAGAAGAAGAAGAAGAAGAAGAAAAGAAGTGTATTCACCCAAAGGGCGGCTTTAATGTAGGGATAAAATAGCGAACTTGTTTCTTATTCCCCACACAAGATACTTTAAAACAATATTTTAGTTTGGCCGCTGGCCTGTAGAGGTGCCATGCAAAGTTTCGAAGGCAAAGGTAATTTGATAAAAGTTAGATTCCTTTACCGAGAACGGACAAAAGTGAACAAGGTGAGTAGCTTCCAGATCTAGCCGCACTACAATGGAAACAATAGCCCGGGAAGCGTCCTTAACAGAAATGCGTTACTTCGCTACCCTAGTATAACAAAGTTCTATCTGCTCAGTTCATCTGTTTGGAGAAATTTCAGGTGAAATATTTTGAGTTTCACAACATGTCAAGCGTGTTCGAATGAATATCTTTGAATATTTTAATAACGACTCCGAATAATATTAGATCTACGAATTTGAAGGCCTTCTGTTTATTTATTGTTGTCCCCCGCTCACCACGGCAGAGTGGAAGTAAGTCTTTTTACTTTTTTAGTAGAGGTGAAGTAAGTCTTCAGATAGAATAGATATTTTGGTTTAATAATTATTGTTTTGCCGTTGTATTAAAACTTTATTTTCTTTGCCCGTGTCTTTAATGCACCCCTTTGAAGCAAACTTGAAAACGTACATACATACAAATAGTAGGTCTATAAGCCTATAAATAAGTCTCCCCCCCCCCCCTCCTCCCCTCACTCTCACCTTTTGGACAGTTCGCAAACCAAGTCTAACAACATAGCACAGAAAGAGCAACGATTTTTTTTAATCAGGTGAGTTCAGCAGAAATTGTAGAATCGGACTTTTCTCACATTCATTGACCAACTTGTATTCGATGTCGCTAATACCTGTAACCATTCTTTTGCCCGATTACTACCTGGTGAAATAAAGAGACCAGTGGTCCAGAGGGTGGTGGGTGTTACGTCAACTGATCCAAAAGCAACGCACCCAGGGCTGAGGGGGGAAGGGTTTGTATAATAGGGGATGTAGTCGGGAAAGGGGCGGGGAGGGGAGGGGGGAG
>NW_004797354.1:589237-591356 GCF_000002075.1 Aplysia californica | reverse complement strand
GGGGGGGTAGAATAGGGACTGGACATAGGGGAGAACATTCTGTTTCTACAATGATCCAACCCGTTATAAAAAGATTTCTTATCCTGTTTGCTCTATGTTTTGTGTTGCTGTTATTGTTGCTGTCGTTGTAGCTGTTGTTGTTGTTGTTGTTGTTGTTGTTGTTGTTGTTGTTGTTGTTGTTGTTGTTGTCGTTGTCGTTGTTGTCGTCCTCGTCGTTGCTGTTGCTGTTGTTGTAGTTGTTGTTGTTGTTAATGATGTTGATGTTGTTGAAGTCAGTTGTGGGGAAGTAATTAAGGTTAGTACGTTTGTTGTGTTACATGGAGGGAAGGGTTGGGTGTGGTAAAGTTGCAGAATTTCGAACCCCGGACCTATCGAATGAAAAGCAAACACCGTATCACGAGATCCCCCAAGAAAGTCTTGGGATGAAATCTTCACTCTGAAACTCTGAAATGCGAAGGCAGAGCGGTGTTGCTGTCGCAAGAGACCCAATAAAATTTGTAGGATTAGTAAATCACTTATTTTAGCGATCATGTATATGCACCCATTATAGGCTTTCTATTTTAAGAGACAGCATTTGGCGAACGGAAAAGGCAATGCGAAAAATAAACTCCAAAGAATCGAGTAACACTACTGGTCTAAAGAAAACGGCTATAAAACAAAGTATTGTGCTTCTACACCGCCATCTGGCAACTTTTTAGTCGTACAATCCTTGTTAAACTAAGTAAATTTGCCCCGCTATACCGCCAATGAACTGGTCACTAGAGGTAGACCATCCCCCAACACGATTCCCACACCGTGGCTGCTCGGTATTGTACTCTCTTTCCTTCGCACGTCTCTGCGACTTCGGCCTATTTCTAGTACTTGACAAGTTTCTTCTGATTTGCGATGATTTTGAAAATGCTATTACTTTAGGGCTTTGGTGAAAAACAAAACAAAAACAAAACAAAAAACACCCCAAAAAAAATCAGAAATGATAAACAAACAAAATAGAAAGAAATGTTAAAGTTGCCGTGAAAGATTTCAAAGGACCTGCGCCAACTCTTCTCTACCGGCATTATGGGAAACTATCAGAGCCGCACACTTTCGGAAAAAACGACAACTATCAAAACCGCGAACTTTGTGATGACATCGATACAGTTAGACTGACGATTCTATCCAATGGTTACAATCCCCTTGTCAAAATCACTTTATAACCCTACTATTTCCATAGAATTTAGTGTCACGAAAACACAACAATGAGCCGAAAGCAGAGAAAGATAAAAGCTCGCTTCATGCTCCGCACTCAAGAGCTGCTTTAAAAGAAGTAATGGAGAGACCACCAAAGATAGTCTGCAGGAAGACAACTCAACATGGTACGACAATGCTAAAAATCTATACAAAGTCTCATTCAAAGCCTGGATATTCTCCCGGCAAAATAACATCGTCAGGTATCAGAACAATGACGCACTTGGTGTGAAAAACGTATCTTGGGTCCACAGAAAAACAGACGTCGAGTGTCCTGTGGAAACTGTCAGATTCGCGCATTTTTACTCAACAAAGTATCAAAACTGCACACTCTCAGAGCTGCACACTTTCGAAAAAATTGCCAAAACCGCGTGCGATCATTGTCAGAGCTGCGCACTTTCGACAAAAGTATCAAAACCGCGCATTTTCAGAGCTGTGCACTTTCGAAAAAAATATCAAAACCGCGCACTCTCAGAGCCGCGCACCAATACCAAACCATCCAGCGGTTTAATTCGCCCTATAGCTAGACTTGAAACTGCGGGTGGTTGGCGGGTGCTCTGGTGTTGTTTGCTTCTTCTTTCCTATTAGATATCTATCGTCCTGATCTCTCTTTTCTGTTTTTGTTACTCTCTTGAAACACCTCTAATCTTCGGCACTTATATTATGACCTTATTGTGTTGCAAGTGCCGTCCGTAAAACTCTTACAAAAAAACCCTTGAAACCAACAAATATAAAATTATATTTTAGATGGTAGTAGTAATAGTAGCAGCAGCAGCAGCAGCAGCAGCAGCAGCAGCATCAGCAGTAGTAGTAGTAGTAGTAGTAGTAGTAGTAGTAGTATAATTAAAGCTTATCCAAAACAAAAACATATTTCTGCTGCTTCTACTGCTACTAC
>NW_004797354.1:579232-586022 GCF_000002075.1 Aplysia californica | reverse complement strand
TGAGGGGGGGGGGGGGAGGGAGAGAAACAGTCCGGAACGAGTTGAGCATTGAGGTTAGATACCATTGTTTTGTTGACGTACTTCGATGTATTCATTTGGATAAAGCTCCGATTTTTAGGTTTTGTACACTAGCGTAGGCCTGGTCAACTTGTTTTAAAAGCTAAATTAAAGACGAACATCGACCCGAAAAGTCCTTATTCTATTTGTTTTAGTGAGAATTTTAAGGTTCTAGCAAGACAATATAAGTTCCGAAGATTAGAAATGTTACAAGAGAGCAAGAAACACACACAAAACAAAGAAAGAGATGTAAGTACGTCAGATGTAGGAGCAAACCACACCAGAGCACCAGCCTACCATCCATAAAAAAACTCTGAATATTAGGACAAAAAGTTACTCTGTTATTTCAGAATGCCAACTACTAGCATTGCATTGAGGAATTCTCTTTATCCATTAAAAAGAATAAGTACCCTTTGACGGAGAGGGCAAAGGTCGGAGCCCCATTTCACCAAACAAAAATCTAAAACGCATTATGAGATAGACGATAAGAATGTAAACATAGGGTGAAACATAGAAAAAGCCGATTTCAGAGACTGACTAAGTAAGTGCCGCTAGATATAAAAATTCCCTTATGATATCCAACTTGCCCCACATAGAGCTGGCAGACTGCAGGCGGCTTTAAGCACCGATCGGCGCTGTCGGCTTTATCGGAATGCAAACTACATTCTTATTACGCCGAAAAAAAAACCTGGGAAGGGCGCCTTGCTGTCAACTCGCGACCTCAGTGCTTTCTTGTCGTACCTCTATTTTTTTTAACAGTAAAAGTGTGACTTCTTCTTAAGCTCACTCTTTGTTATGAACTGTTTCACTGTTATTACAAATGAAGATACGACAAGAAAGCACTGAGCTCGCGAACTCTCAGTGCCGTCTCGCTGTCGCCAACTCGGGTTCGGCGGTTTGCCTGACGTCACCCGATTGGACTGGGGACAATTTTAAATGGTCATTTCAGAGCTGGTGCTTCACATAGATAAAAACTAATTACATTTTTTAAACCAGCATCGTCAAATTAGGATGGCAATCAAGCAGAATTATATTTTAAGCAATACTTTAGGAAATTCGTGTTTTTTTTTCCACCATAAATAAATCCTTCATAAATACCAGCTGTGCTGTAGTGTAATATTTTTGTTAGATCTAGATCTAGGCTTACAGTGGCGAAGCGTCTATATAATCAAATAATCAATGCTTCCCTTCCTAATTTTGGAACATCGTCACAGTCAAATGCACCCATAAACGTAAACATCATAAATTGAAATATGTAAAAAGACGCTCATAATCACGAATGAACAGTATTCGTAACAATCAAAACTGTTTAATTGCCACATAAATAGCCTGTTAACCCTTTTCGGACCACTCCATAAGCAGTCACAAGCTTTGATTATGTAAGCTTAAAGTGAGGCTGGAAGAGTCTACCAAAAGAGTTGAAGGGAACATGTGCACAACGCTCAAAACTTTTCATTGCCAAATATACCCTGTTCACCCCTTTCGGGCCACGTGCATAAGCCGTCACAAGCACTGATTATGAATGCTTAATGCTTACTATTACACACTAGTCGAGTCTACCTCGTAAATGTAAAGGGAAACTAACTCATAATAATCTTTTGACTGCTGCCTGTGCTTGTTTTTTTCCTCGACTTTTTACTGTCCTATGTACGCCGATGACACCCAGCTATACCAATCAACCGGGGAGAAGAAGATCAACAGATTTCACCCCTTCAAAATTGTCTTCAAGATATCAAGGACTGGATGTTTGACAATACACTAAAACTTAACGAAAACAAGACAGAAATAATTTTAATGGGAACAAATCACTTAAGAGCAAATGTACAATTTGAGAGTTTGGATCTAGGCACTGTAACTGTTATGGCGGAAAAATCAAGTGCATTACGAAATCTTGGCTTTCATTTTGACCCTGCTTTTCTATGAAAACACACGTCACTAGAATTTGTCAAGCCCTGCACTTCCATCTTAGTACATTGGCAGCATTGTGTTAGCTTAGAACTGGATAGGTAGAGTCTACCTCAAAAACATGGTGGGGGCCAACTCCTAATAATTCCGTGACTACTGTATGTGTTTCTAAAATCTTAAACTTGTTGCCGCGCAGTAATCAGACCATGATTTATTTTCCTGGTCACGAAAAGCTAGACAAAAACAGTCAAATTTGAAACCAAACTGCTAATACATAATTTGCTCGTGGGGCTAAAAAGTGGGCTTGCACAATTAAGCTATCGCAGGTTGAAGATAGTCAAGGGCATAGTAAATGGGAAGATGTATAATTTTAGGATCTTTGGGTTGGTGAAGGTGAACCTTATGCTTCTATTTTCATTCTTTTCACTTGTCGCTTCGATTTCTAGAACTAAATCTGTTGTTTGTTTTTTTAGCTAAACATGAATTTCGTTCATCCTTCATTGGAACTGAACACTCAAGAAGTAACGTTCACCACTCCACTACAAAATTATTCAAAGGCACAACTGATTCATAAGACGGTGAAATAAGTATGAAACGTTCACCTCCCTCAGGTTCACCGTCACAGAGTCACTTAAAATAGTGGCAAAACAATGAACCAATCACAATTCACTTGAGCACTCCGCTGGATTGCTCCGTGGCTCACATAATTTTGGCATAAGATAGTGTATAGTCTATCGCAGTTTTTTTTAGACTGCCTACTGTGGGCTGTTTTGAGGGTGTACATTTGAGAAGTGCCGTCTTATTAATATTAATGTACCGCCAAACTCGTCACGAGAGTCGTCATCGATTGGGTTATCCCAAAGAGCGATTTATAGGTCAGGTTACCACTGTTGAATATCCTATTATGTTAAGTTAACGCTTGTGGACTTTGGCATAGCATAGTAGATCTTTTAAGGCGCTATAGACACAGAAATGAAATATACTGCGCCCGCGTGGACTTTGTTTTGATATAATATTTAGCTAGTGTTTGTTTTTGGCATCTTTCATTTTATGTTTGTGGGTTCTTTGCTGAATAGAACTTTTTTAAAAATTGGGCTGCACTGCACGACCGTAGTCTATGGACGAACCACGCCTGATAATTTGTGACATTGCCTTCTCTTCGTCTTTGTCGTCAGTTTGAGTATTCACATCTTAAGTTAAAGTTACAGTTGAAAAACTTTGAGACCATCGTTTCTACAGTGCGTTTAAAAGTTATAATTACGTTTTGCCCGAAGTGTTCGTAAAAGTATTTAATGAGATGGTTTTTTTCTTTTATTTTGGCAGATGAACAGGAAAATTGAATTCGGGATTTATTTATATTCACAACTCAGTGATGCCGCCTCGAATAAAAAGTTTGGTGAATTTAATTATGTTCGCATTGAGGTAAGGTTTTTCGTGTGTCGCTGCATATTTCTACCTGGTTCTTTGTCTCGCGATGAATACCCTTTCAAACAAATCAGCCTTCGACCCCTTTACCTGACACCACAATATATTTCTCTATTTTTTGCATGAGCCTATTCAAGCTCCAAATTTACAATCATAAACAAAAAATGAAACAACTCAAAACTGTGCCATGTAACCCCCCCCCCCCCCAAAAAAAAAAAAAACCCACCACCACCACCACCACCAACAACAACAACAACAAAAACAACAACAACAACAAACAAAACAAAACAAAAAACAAAACAAAACAAAAACAAAACAAAACAAACACACAAACAAACAAACAAACACACGATAGAACAAAAAATATGGAAATAGGGCTTTTTCGACAACTGTTCCCTAGGCTCTGTGTAGAATTTCCTCCCACTGCATTTCAGTGGTGCCTACTCTGACAGCGTTTCAGTTTAAATACACATTTATTTAAATCGCATTTTACTTACTAGTTTTATTTTTCTTCCAACAGCAAGAGTGATCAGTAGCCACAGTGAATGTCTTTGTGTGTATGTGTTCTTTGTCAGCCTCTTTAACTTCATCGAGCCATCTGCATTGTTACACCTTGCTCAAAGACGTGTAAAATGCAGTTTGCAGTGACATCCAAGCTTTGGGAGTCACAAACCGTTGGCAATTATTTTCTCGCTAATTTTACCTCTGAAACTAGGTGACCCCTACCTCAATCAACAGCAAATATTACTATCTCTATTCTTATTCAATAATAATTATACATTTTTAAAAAAATACTAACAAAGCAAATAACAGGCTTAATACCATTAACTTCACATGCCCAAAATATTGACGAGCGCCTGATTTCACAGCGTTTTACACTTATCTAAGCCCTAAGTGACGGGAATTTTTCCTGCGTTTAAAAAATGATATTTATTTGACCCATTAGATATTGGAAGAATCAATATAAATTGAGTACACGTGTTGTTTGTCATCATTTTGAAATTGATTACGTATGTAGGCCTATATTGTTTGAATATTGTTATCCCGCCTACTGTTGTCTTTCAGCTGCACCTCTAACCTTATGATTTGGTAAGATCTAACACCTAGCCTTCTCGGATAAAGGAAAAAATCTTGAAGGTCCCGTGTGCAAGTTGCGCATGTTAAAGATCCCTTGGTGGTCCAAAAAAGATAAGAGTAGGCTTCGGCGGCTACCTGAGCAAAATTCAAAATTTCCTACATAATAGAAATGTTAATGAGTCCAGCACGCTTATATGACCTTGTGCAGTTGCGAGCGCCGTAGAACTCTTATAAAAAAGTAAAAAGAAAAGTTAAGTATAGCATTATTTGGCGCAAAATCATGTTCCAAGATAGCGTCGAAAGACAAACCGAAAACTGAAATAACTGTATTTGAGACCTCGATCTAAGCATTGCAAAAGTTCAACGAGAATATCGCTGATACCCAGCGCACACCGCTCGAAAGGTTTAGCTAAATCATTCCTGTTTAACGTACGCGATGTTGGTCCTTTCTAAGAAGTTTCGAGACGCTATTCAAATGTAAGGCTAGGCGTCTTGTTGTTTTCGTGACGTTTCCATGCACTCATTTTATTACCTTATGTAGGTGCTAGTAAGTACAGTAAAAACTAAACTAAACTAAACTTAATTTAAACTAAACTAAACTAAACTAAACTAAACTAAACTAAACTAAACTAAACTAAACTAAACTAAGCTAAACCAAGCTAAACTAAACTAAACCAAGCTAAACCAAGCTAAACCAAACTAAACTAAACTAAACTAAACTAAACTAAACTAAACTAAACTAAACTAAACTAAACTAAACTAAACTAAACCAAGCTAAACTAAACTAAACTAAACTAAACTAAACTAAACTAAAAGTAAACTAAACTAAACTAAACCCCTGTTTTATCATAAGGGTCTTAAGTATCGCACGATGGGTTTAAACATAGCCACAAATGAGTTACATGTAATCTACACTATTAGCCAATCTGGGAGGCTGTCCTACCGAAAATACAATAGACAGTTGGATTTTTACGATGTTATTATTATTGGGTAATGTTGTCACTTGAATAACGATTTTCGCCCTCCGTTTTATCACTACCTCTTACTCTTTGTACTCAGTTCAATGTTTTTCCTTCGCTTAATAAGCTAGTCATAATATTATCCTTATTATGTAAGTGACACAAATATTCAGTATTCTGTTTTAGTTGTTATTTGTTCAGTTCAAAAGAGATGAATGGGTGAGGTTACTAACATAATAATATTTACAACACAAATGTAGCCTCGTTAGGTTGCTCAAGGTAGATGTAGCCATTTCCGAGCAAAGCAACTGATTGTCGTCACGGCGCTGCCGCCTTTATGACCTATGTTAGACTTTGTCCATAATGGAATGTAACCATTTTGTAAACCGTCTCTTCATGATGTATAATTTAATATTGAAAATCTTCAAAAGTATTGGTTCGTTAAATGTTCAATTTAGACATGTCCATTTTTGTTTTACTTTAGTAAAGTTAATCTATCAGAGAGTTTGTAAAACAGCAAATCGGGTTTTTTTTTCGCTAATCTCAAAGGTGGAAAAAACTGAGTTAGGCCATATTGGAAGTAACATGACGATTTAAAAATCAAAGCAACATGTGAGAGACGATGTCATCCCGCTAGGAACACTAGAAAATGATAATATCATTCATTGAGAATCTAGAATAGTCCACTTAAGAATAAGAAGCACGTTCTACGGGGAAAAAAAGATAAAAACAGAGTTAAACTTTGTTTGAAAAATGTAAATGAATTCTATACATAGACCAAACACCTTTCACGGAAAGGCTTTTATTTATTGTTCTCTATGCTCTGTATTCGCATTCAAGGAAATCAGACCAGTGACTGCAGCTATGTAGCAGCGAGGCGCTTCGCCTTTACAAGCATAAGACGTTGGTTCGATTCATGTGTTGGGAGAACTTTTATTGATCTCCATCTTTCTGTTGAGATGTTGAATCCCTTTCAGCCCGAGTTGACCATGGCAGACAGGGTTGTTGAAGCAGCTCGCCTCCTCAATGTTCTAAACTATGTCAATAAAATTATTGTAGGTGTTTCACACCCCCATATACACAACTTTTTTTAAATAGTAGATGGTTTTACGGCGGTCGCAACTGCATAAGGTCATATGAGCGCCAAGGGGTGGATGTCAACAGAGAAGTCTTTACAGGGGATCAGACTACTCACCTCTCTAGCTTCAACAGCACAAGGTCTGCTTCGACTATCAAGGCACCCCAAAATAGCAGGTCATAAGAGAGTGATAAACATAAAGAAGAAGTATAGGGAAAGGATAATAGTAAGGATCAGGAAAGAAAAAGCAGCAGTTCCCTGTTGTAGATCAGGCACAGTTATGAGCGTG
>NW_004797354.1:567216-579132 GCF_000002075.1 Aplysia californica | reverse complement strand
ACAATAAAAGTAAATTTTCAGTTGCAACGGACTCTTAAGCTAAGGAAATAACTAATCTTTGGCGGCCATTTTCTCACTAATTTTACCCCCACCTCCTGCATTCGCAAATATCTCGACTTGTATTCAAGATAAATATATATTTTTTTCATCCAAATAAAGACAAGTGAACAAGCTTTCAGATGATAACCAATAACTCTACATGCTTAAAAATTGACGAGAGCCTCATTGCACCACGCTGCCTCACAAATGTACATTATGCATCAAAGTAGTTTTTCCAAGACCAAAGAACGGAAAGGAACCCTGGAACGCACCGTAACATTCAACGACCAAAGCTGCCCAGTGCTTTCGCTCAGCCTCCCTCATTTCCGGACAGGGGCGGTAACTCGAGGGATGGGTCTATAAATAGCCAGCATTTAAATTGTCACTTCCGATCCCATAATTCCTTCCTCCCGTTCGTTGTGTGTGTCCGGAAATAGGTCACAAGATAACAATGACAATAGTGTAGCAAACACGCACACATTATTTTATTTAGGATGATTTTGAAGTACAGCAGCTCCGCTCGATGTAGAGATCCCAATTTTTTGACAACGCGCGCGCAAATGTCCACATGTTCATAATCTCAAAAGAATTAAAAAAACAAAAAACCTAAAAAAAATACCACCCAAAATAGAAAAAAAGCACCACCCAAAAACAATAATCCCTCAAAACGTTCGGATATGCACTGAGTGGGACAAGGCTCATATATGAAAAGAATCCGAGTTGCTTGCTTAAACTGTCATCATCATCAAGGTCTAAGCAAGCAAGCAAGCAATGTCAAGGTCACACTAGCATCAGCTGTCTGTGTGTCTGTCCCTTCCATCATGAGAAAGAATCATCACAATAATATTTTACGACAGCCATCTCGCTCAGCAGATAAACACTTTCCACCACACCACAAGACCGGCTCCGTGTCTTCTTCTTTCCTGCATGCATCATCATCGTTGCAGAAAGCTACGCACAAACCGCGCGTTATCATCACATTGTTATCTATATAATATATAACCCTCTCTCTGGCAAAAAGTACGAACGAACGAAATGAAGTAAGTAAAATTAGATGATGAAGGTACGAAGTATTCTGACAGGTCACTTAATAACACCACTATCCCCCACACTCTGTGGGCAAAAAGTACGAGTCGCAAAATGAAGGAAACAAAATATCGACAGGTAGTAGGCGAAGTATTCTGACGACAGAGTGCTTGACACCACACTTAGATCTACGGCCGTTGATCGACGAAAAAAAAAACCGTAAAGAAAAGTTACAGAACCGCGGCCAGAAAATTCACCAAGAAGTCAGATTATAGTCTGCCGGATCGATAGCGAATTAAATTAGTCCCTGTGTTTACGCCGCTTGATTGGGGGAAGGGAGAATACAGACGCTTTTGTGTGGGAACTCTGCGAGACTTTTTCCTTCCTTCTATAAAAGGGGTGGTGGGGTTTGCAAAAAGAAGGGGAGCCATATTGAATGAAAAACGGGAAACGCTTTTGTCTACTTAACGGGTATCGCAGGGGGGGGGTGATACACACAATTAAATCCATCTAACAAACAAACAAACAAATAAACAAATAAACTAAGAAAGGTGTATTAAAAAAGGCGCTTAACCTCAGAAGCGTACACCCAACTGGACACACCAAATGTCAAAGATTAGTAAATTTATAAAACTAGTCACCATCCTCAACGACTTTTCATTCAAAAATAAAAATTAACATTCCTAAGTTGACCAATTTCGTTATGGGTATTTTGATAGCCTCACTCTTGTGCCAACATTTCTCTACAGCTCGATTTCGGTTCTCGTCCGATCACCGAAATCAAGCAACGTCGGGTGTGGTTGGTACTTAGATGGGTAACCACTTGGGAACACAACGTGCTGTAGGCGCTTTACAAAACGAGGGGATCCTTTAATTTATACAGATGTTTCAGTGAAGAGAGATAGCCAGCAAAGTGGATGGGGATTCTTTGCATTCACCAACAATAAAAGCATACACTGTGCATCTGGAGCATGCAGCAGGGCTACATCAAGCATGCGAATGGAAATTGAAGCCATCACGAAAGCATTTGATTGGATGACCCAAGATCGCCCCCACACAACCCATGCTGTTCTCATCACTAAATCCATGTGTACCTTCAGAAGGATTGAAAAAGGTTTCCTGAGAACGGAATGGATTCAAGTTATCGAAGCAATACCTATACGATCGCTCACATGGATTTTCTGCCCTGGCCATGCAGGTGTTAGGGGAAATGAAAAAGCCGACAGACTGGCTGGTGAGGCCACCTCAGTTGACAGCACAGTTCAACGAGATAGGGTCGAGATTCTGAAATGTCTCCCTCGCCAGCTGATTGAGTAGGAAGATAGGGAGGCAGAGGCCAGTACTGCCGTGGAGAGGATGATGCTTTTGAGAATACAAAAGGGACGTGGAAAATCTGGCATTCTTGCAGGAGAGAACAGAATAACGTTCAATCAGATATGAAATGGCACAATCAGTGGAAAGACCCTCGGCGACTTTTTGGAGAGAGCAACGGAGCATCAGTGGACATGTCCGGAGTGCAGGGATGCTGCTTCCTGAAACAATAAACAATGAACAACGGGCAAACACATCGACTCCCCCACCCCCCTTCCCAACCGACCTTTTATACTAATTTTCCGACTGACCACAACAACACACACGACAACATTTAAGTGCCGATATGCTTTTCTTTTCTCAAATCAGCAAACAAACAAACAAACAAATAAACAAACAAGCGAACAAAAAGCAAACAAAGATAATGAAACCTGCCGTTCAGCTTTAAAAGTTTTAAACCTCACAGTAACAAAAAAGTTGTTCTTGCATCCGATCCGGACATTCGTGATTGCCTTGTCATTAAGACAACTTCCTGGGCCTTCGGCATATTGTGGTAGGGTGGCCAGTGTGGCGACTAACCTTGTGTGTTGTTATGTGTAGTACGTGAGTTCATGAGTGAGAGTTCAGGAAAAGTCGCCAAGCTGTTCGAGTGAATGTAGGCCTACGAATGTCATGTCTCGTCCTGAGGCCTTATGTGTGTGTATCTCTCTTCATGTGACAACAGGATTATACTCGCTGTCTTTCCAGGCGTTCTAATAATTTGCTGAACGAAAGGACATGTATGCTACATTGGTGACCCTGACGTGATCTAAGGTAACCTTGTCTAGAGATCTAGATTTAATTTAGCATAACCTAGAATCTAGTAAAGGCGATACGTTTCTCACAATCATGGCAATCGAAGCTGTAGCAGTCAAACTTCCTACGTTCTGGATTTCTTGTCCTTCCACGTGGTTAGCACAAACAGAGGCTCAATTTGCTTTGCATGGGATCACAACTGACGAGACAAAATACTACTACGTCGTAGCGGCACTTGATGCAGCTACAGCAGCAATATCCCTATCCATAATTTCCTCACCTCCTTCAAGTCAAAAATACGACACACTACCGATTCTGTTTCAGATCTTTCCGAAGCTTATGCTATTTGCTGGTTCTATCGGAAATTTGGATCTAACGCAAGACGCTGCAGCAGTCCATGCAAGCACATTAAGAATTTCCAACACAAAAAGCTTCAGGGAAACGGGAAAGCGGGCCAGCAGTAGAAGTAGAAGATCTGACTGTTGGTCCGCAATGTTGCTCAACAGCAACTCTTACGACACCGACGACAGATTGTAAAGTAACTCAGCTGTTTGTCACGGACATTAAGTGTAAACAACGTTTCCTGATAGACACAGGTGCCCAAGTCTCTGTGACACCAGCGTCATGGGCTGAAAGAACGTCAGTGCAACAGGTCCACCCTTGCAAGCAGCCAACGGAACAACCATAGCGACCTATGGATCCAAAGTTATTCCTCTTCATTTCGGTGACCGTGTGTTTAAAGCACGTTTGATATCAGCCAATGTTAAGCGACCCTTACTGGGGGCTGATTTCCTCCGGCAACACAATTTATTAGTTGATGTTCGAGGACACAGTCTAATTGAGGAAGAAACCTTCTCGCATATCTCTTGCTCGGTCAGTTCCATTTCAACTGGCCCAGATCTAGCCCTCATAGAACCATCAAGCAATAGATTCCGCAAGATTCTCAACGAGTATCCCGAACTCTTAAAGCCTACTTTTTCCTCAGCCGATGTCAAGCATGGTGTGCAACACTTTATTCCCACCAAAGATCGACCTGTTTTTGCTCGTGCTCGTCGTCTGGCACCACACAAACTCGCGTCTGCAAAGAAGGAGTTCCTTGAGAAGGAGAAAATGGGCATAATACGGAAATCAAACAGCCCCTGGGCATCGCCTCTGCATGTTGTGCCTAAAAACGACGGAGGTTCCCGCCCATGTGGAGATTACCGCAAGTTGAACGATGCTACAGTCCCAGATCGTTACACCATACCCCATATTCAGGACTTTTCTGCTCGTCTAAATGGTAAGACCATTTTTTCTAAAATTGATCTTGTTCGAGGATATCATCAGATCCCCATGGCGCCCGAGGACGTACCTAAAACGGCAGTGATCACACCCTTTGGTTTGTGTGAATTCTTGAGGATGCCATTCTGGTTAAAGAATGCAGCAGAAACATTTCAGCGACTGATGGACACAGTGCTTCAGGACCTAGATTGTGCGTTTGTATATCTGGACGATATCCTAGTTGCTAGTTCATCAGCTCAGTCTCACGTCGACGACCTCAACGTAGTTTTTCAGCGGTTACGACACCACGGATTGGTGATTAAACTGGAAAAATGTCTTTTTGGCGTTGCATCACTAGATGTTCTAGGACATCCGGTTTCTGCGTCAGGTTCAACACCTATGCCCTCTAGGGTTGACGCCGTTAAGGAATTTCCTAAGCCAAGTACAGTCAAAGCGCTGCAGGAGTTTCTGGGTGTACTGAATTTTTACCATCGTTTCATTCCCAACATCGCTGCGATTTTACACCCTCTTTACCACACTCTGAAAACAGAGAAGCCTCGTCAAGCTCTAAGTTGGACCGATGAAATGAACCAGGCATTCCTTTCGGGTAAACAAGCCTTGGCAAACGCGTCTATTCTGGTTCATCCGTGCGCAGACTGCCCAATCGCTCTCACTTGTGATGTATCTGATGTGGCAGTCGGTGCTGTCCTCGAACAATACAAGAATGGTCGTTGGGAGCCTCTCGACTTTTTCAGCTCGCAACTACGTAAGCCGGAAATGAAATACAGCTCCTTTGATAGAGAGCTTTTAGGTGTACACCTTGCAATACGCCATTTCCGGTACATGGTGGAAGGTAGGCAATTTATTATCTACACCGATCACAAACCGTTGGTCTCTGCAATGTCAAAAAACTACAGACTTGTGGTCAGCCCGGCAGCAAAAGACAGCTATCTGCTATCTCGGAATTCAGCACTGACATCAGGCACATTTCCGGGAAGACAAACATTGTTGCCGATTATCTCTCACGCGCTGTGATCACAGCTAATGCAGTCTCACTCGGCATAGATTTTTCAGCCTTAGCAGCAGCCCAGCAGTCGAGTACAGCTGATATACAGGTGTACACTTCAGCTTTCACAAACATAACAGTCATTAAAACGAAGTTGAGCGACGAATGTCCCGAAGTCCTTTGTGACATTTCAACTGGCAAAGCTCGGCCCATTGTGCCTCCAGAGTTCAGACGCCAGGTGTTTGAGTCTGCACACAAACTTTCACACCCAGGCTTTAAGGCTACAGTCAAGATCATCTCTGAAAAGTTTGTGTGGCATGGCCTACGACGTCAGGTCAGCAGTTGGGTGAAACAGTGTCACGAATGCTAGACGTCGAAAATCCAGAAACACACCCGTGCTCCTCTAGAGACATTTAGAGTACTCGACAAGCGGTTTTAAAACATCAATATTGATATAGTGGGTCCACTTCCTCAGTCCTGTGGTCAACGGTATCTTTTAACCATTATTGACCGCAACACACGATGGCCAGAAGCGATCCCTATGCCTAACATAACAACAGACGAATGTGTTAACGTTCTCGATAGGAGGCTGGATCTCCCGTTTTGGTGTTCCTGCCGATATATCATCGGACCGAGGATCTCAATTCACTTCTGCAATTTGGACTGACATAGCTCAACGCCTTGGAGTCCGCAGACATAGAACAACGGCTTTTCACCCCCAAGCAAATGGAATGATCGAACGGTTCCATCGCTCATTTAAAATGGCATTGGAGGCCAGACTCACTGGTAACAACTGGGTGGAAGAACTTCCTTGGGTACTCCTTGGGCTATGAACCGCTCCCAAGGATGACCTGGGATATTCATCAGCAGAACTGGTCTATGGTGAGCCACTAACCGTTCCAGGCGATCTTTTACCCTCTGAAGCATCTACCTGGTCAGCAACAGAGTTTTTGGACAACTTTTCGACCGGCTATCCACCACAGTGACCCAGTCACATTCTTCCCACCATCTTTGTTAACAGCGAAGTATGTTTACATCCGCACAGATACCGTGAAAAGTTCACTTCAAAGACCATACACAGGTCCTTACATGGTTCTCGCCCCGGGAGAAAAGACCTTCCTTCTGGACATCGGAGGCCGCACGGAACACATCTCAGTAGATCGCCTCAAGCCTGCACAGGTAGACCCTACCCAACCTGTCCATCTACAGCAACCAGCACGACGCGGCTGCCCTCCGGTGTTACGGGAACCACAGCCTACCGTTAGGAACACCGATGGGCGAGAGCAAGATACTGAGGCCGTTCACCATCGACAACTCACGTCACGTGCTGGACGTCAAGTGCGTCCACCCACACGCTACCAATGATCCCATGAGACGTCTGTGCTGGGGGGGGGGGGGGGGGGGCGACTAACCTTGTGCGATGGAATAGTTGTAAGAGAAGCTGGTGAAGCTAAAATGCCTACAACTCAAAATCCATTATTTTGAGCCCCGCTTAAGACGATATAGGGCTACAAATATTATATATATATATATATATATATATATATATATATATATATATATATATATATATATATATATATATATGTATATATATATTATATATAATCCAACAAACATCTGTTGACAACGAATAGGCTATGCCAATAGGTTATTCCCTTTTCTCGCGATTTGACAAAGGCAGTTCGTGTGACTTGCTATGACAATGTGCCAACATAGGCACAAATGAAAATAATATTGTTGTTGTTACAGAATAACGTTAGGTCAGGTGTGTGTTTGGGCGTGTGAATGTGAGAACAGCGAGCGGCCCAGACGGTGTAAAATCCAAAATTCCTAATACTCCTAAGTGTTCATCACAAATTATTTATTTACACCTATATCATCAACCAAACGTTGCTGACACATGATATTCCTTCTACTTGGGAATGCTCAGAAATCGTCCCACTTCCAAAGAAAGAAAGAAAAACAGGAATGAAAGATCTGAGACTGTAGCCCTGTTACTATGAAATGTCTAGATTAAAACTGTGCTAAAATGGCTTCAATACTTTGAACCTATCCAAGAGCCTCTATAATTTGCAGGGAGACGTATCGAAGACGCCATTCTATTATTTCTTGTCTAGGCTACATCTATAGGCACTTAGACAAGCCCAAAACATACTGTAGGGTCCGGTTTGTTAATTTTTCTTCAGCCTTTACTACCCAACCAGCTATCATTATAAAGAAATTAATGTTCCTTATCGACACGCATCACAGCAAATACAAGGGCCCCCTCAAGGATTTTGTCCCCAGTTTTTAAATTTCTTTTTTACACTGTTGACAAGCGATTGCAAAATAAACAGAAATAACATCAAGTTGATCAAATTTGCGGACGATTCAACCGTAGGGAGTACTATCTTTGGTTGGGCTAATTCAGGCTGACCATGACGAAACTGCCTAACATTATTTTATACGAAACATTTCTGAGTGGTGATAAACTTATGTTTTTAAAAGTGTGAAAAACTAAGAATTTCTTGTTGACTTTAGAAAAACGGAAAATGCCCCTGCAGCCACTCGAAATTAAATGAAAACGTGGAGCAAGTGTTAGATTATAAGCAGGTTTGTTTTTGTTTTTGTGGGTTTTTTATACCCCGGTAAGTATTTAACGGCGCTTGCAACTGCATAAGGTCACATGAGCGCGCGGGACACATTAAAAATTTTCAGTCGGTAGGATTCAAAGTGGCGGCCGAAGCCGACTCTTATCATCGATTTTGGACCATCAATTTAAGGGATCATTAGCGAGCGCAACTTGCACACGGGACCTCCCTTGTCCGAGAAGGCTAGGTGTAGATCTTTCCTACCATAAGATCAGGTTGTGGCTGAAAGACAGAAGTAAGAAAGAGCCAAGGAGTAGCAGTAGAAAAGCTGCAGAAGGAGTAAGGAGCCAAGAGGAAAGGGCAAAGGAGGTGAAGGGGTGGGGCAGAAAGAGAAGACGAAAACAGACGACAGAACATTACTTGCGAGCAGGAAAGGAGGTGAGAGGAGACAATTTAGAGAAGAAAAAAATCCGTCACTCTCCGGTTTCGAATCCGAGGCCTATTAAATAAGAGGCGAACTCCTAAACATCTCGGCTACGAGAGCCCCCGTAGGTTTGTTTTGGAACGCTGGATGCACCCAGGGTTGTAATTACAAGCAAGTTACGTCATCTTTAACCTTTACACTTCCCGTGCAATTACTGATAATTCTTCTGGTACAGGGGATGGTCGTTTGGTGGGCTCCAAGTTCCATGACGTCTTGACAATTAAACCACAACCACGAATGACAGATTCTCTGTTCTCTGTTCGATTTGTTTAATGAGAGGTGAACACCGTCCGTACTCCGTACCTCTAGACCCCGAGAGCCCCGATATTAAAAGTAATGATGATTGATGATAGACAGAGAGATAGATATAGATAGATAGATGGATAGATAGATAGATAGATAGATAGATAGATATATAGATAGATAGATAGATAGATAGATAGATAGATAGATAGATAGATAGATAACTCCCGTTCACCAGCAAGCTCAAAATTAATGTCAGCATACAGCCAAGGGAAGTAAAGGTTAGAAAGATTGTTATTATTTTTCCTTGAATTTAATCGAGTTGTATCTCTTTAAACAGAGATTTGAAATAACGATCAGGATGGGGCTGAACGGCTGAAACACACCAGCACATGAGAGTTGCCGTAGAGTCAGAAAGTGCAGAAAGAGTCGGGAGCCCGGAGGAGGGGGCAAAGAGGGGTGAAGTAGAAAGTGGAGTCGAAAGCAAACGACAGAACATGGTTAGAGAGCTGGAAAGGAGGTGAACGGAGAAAACTTTAGAGAAGAAAATGTTTCCGTCGCTGTCAGCCTAGGTAGGCCTATTGAATCCGCAGGACCTTTTGCATGAGTGACGAACATCGTAACCTCTTGACAACGAGAGCCCCCACTCATCAGAGTAAAATAAATGCCTGTGAAATAATTATTCAATGTCCGTGAATAACTATGGACATTTCAAGAAGAGACAGGGTGATTAAACAATAGATTGTAAAAGCACAATAAATTTATTCGACTCGCCTGCTCGGAGCATATAGATCAACAATTACGAACTAAAAATTTCTAACAAGTGCATGCACATTTCATCTTTTTGTAAACGAGGCTCTCTTCTCTTTCGGGCTTTATATTTCCTTGACATGGTTCAGTCTGGGAAATACAACAACACAAGTAGGCCTATACATTTTGAAATTCAATTTTTATCGAAACTCTGATTCCAACAATAGACCTACTTAAAAATTAGTGGTCGGGAGACTGGGGTACAAAGTCAGTCAACCTCCTGTACGAAGTATCCCTACACTTGGGTAGACTATGCTAGGCTCGCTAGTGTAGAAAATATATTCATGAAACAGACATCATGGAAGCAACGTTTAATTTAATAAATTTGGCATCGAACAGACACCCTCTAAAGCACAGCTAGATACATGGTAGATCTAGGCCTATATATATATATATAATAGTGAAATGATTAGTGCACTGTGGGTAAACCTTACAAACTATGATGTGAAAATTAATACACCCTGTCAAAAACACAATAATTTCGTTCACAGCAAATGCAAGATTTCGCCCAGGGAAGTGCTAATAACACAGCAAGCTAAACCTCAAAAGACACATTATGTGATCCAGTGACAAAATGTGTACTATCAATAGTCTAGCGAGAATTATTGGCGTGTCCGAAGCATCCCGTGTCCAAGGCCTCCCGGCTCTCCCCTATCTATCTATCTATCTATCTATCTATCTATCTATCTATCTATCTATCTATCTATGGGGGCTCTCGTGGCCTAGAGGTTAAGGTGTTGGCCTCTCATTCAAAGGTCAAGGGTTCGAATCCGGGTAGCGACCGAAAAAATTTCTTCGCTAAAATTGTCTCCTTTCACCTCCTTTCCTGCTCTCTAGCAATGTTCTGTTGTCTGCTTTCATTTCCACTTTCTGCCCCCACCCACTCACCTCCTTTGCCCCCTCCTCTGGGCTCCTGACTCTTTCTGCAGCCTTTCTACTGCTACTCCTTGGCTCCTTCTTACTGCTGTCTTTCTCCCACACCCCTGATCTTCTGGTAGGAAAGATCTACACCTAGCCTTCTCGGACAAGGGCGAAAAATCTCGGAGGGCCGGTGTGCAAGTTGCGCACGTTAAAGATCCCTTGGTGGTCTAAAATCGATAAGAGTAGGCTTCGGCCGCCACCCGGGCAAAATTCAAAATTTCCTACCAACTGAAAATATTAGGCGTGTCCCGCGCGCTCATATGACCTCATGCAGTTGCGAGCGCCGTAAAACACTTACCAATATATATATATATATATATATATATATATATATATATATATATATATATATATATATATATATATATATCACCCCTGCTGGTGGGGGCCCCATAGTATTACTATGGGGGAGCAAAGAATACACCTGCCGTGATACTGCGTGTCGTAAGAGGCGACTAAAAATAAAAGTGCATAGGTCTGGTCGCCCGAAAAGTGCCAGTTTGCGGAGGGCCAACTGCCAACTACCCAACCCAGTGGAAAAAAACCCCCAGTAAGTTACAGAAACACGGACAAACACAGCTTTCTATTTTTCGATCTTGGGAGACGGAGGAGCTTCTGTATCAGCAGGACAGAAAAGTGGGAAGACATGGAATAACATCAAGAGGCTAGCCCAGGATAGAGAAAAGTGCAGGGTGTTTGTCGGTGGCCTATTCCCTGGTGCAGGGTGAGAAAGGCAATGATGGTGATGATGATCTATCTATAGAATATGCATAAAATATACAGGGCCTAGATCTAGATCTATATAGTAATAATAATTATATTATATTGATATAATACAACACATACATGTAATATTATAGGCATTAGGCATACATATTTATCTTACTACTAATGGAGCTAAGGCCAAATTTTGCGAACAGTAACTCAGAAACTACTGAATGAAAAAATATGAAACTTTGCCAGTAGCTATAACTTGAAACGTAGTGTTGCACTATTGTATTTTCATTAAGATCACATTTGTAAGAAGAAAGCCCATTTTAAGTTAAATTCAGTCCTTTTGTAGCGATCGCCATCATTTGCGCATAATTTGCTTCGACATTGTATATTCACTGCGGAGTGCCGACTGCGCCGAAGGATATTTTGTGTTCAGTTATAAATTAAATAGGTGTACGGGAATTTCCGGTTTCGGTCTCACGCCTTTGACTGTCTTATCACAGCGGGTTTGAAGTGCTCAAAGAAGAAGAAGGAGGAGGACGAGGAGGACGTGGAGGACGAGGACGAGGAGGAGGACGAGGAGGAGGACGAGGAGGAGGACGAGGACGAGGAGGAGGACGAGGAGGACGAGAGGGACGAGGAGGACGAGGAGGACGAGGAGGACGAGGAGAACGAGGTGTAGGTGTAGATGGAGGAGGAGGAGAAGATGAAGAAGAAGAAGAAGAAGAAGAAGA